>NC_056728.1:355717511-356017511 GCF_019279795.1 Protopterus annectens
TCCATAGCTTTGCAGACTAGACTTGTTAAGCTTATAGGTAATTACCAGGGTCCGTGAGGCGCCTTTGTGGAGTGGGACCACAGTTGCCGTACGCCACTCCTTGGGCATGTATCCTGTGGTAAGGCTGAGATTAAACAGCTGCCTTATGTGCGGGTTTAATTCCTCATTTAGCTCGTGTAGCACACAGCCAGGGACACCATCCGGTCCCATTGATGCTGTGTTTTTAGCTTTAGAGAGAGCAGCTTTCACCTGCGCATTTGAGATGTCCGGGAGGCTACACTCGGCTGGGATAGTTATCTCTCCTTTAGGGAGAGGGTGAAGTTTGCACTGAACCTGTCTGCCAGTATGTTGGCAATGTCTGTGGGTTCAGTGATTTTTGTATCATTTTGGACTAATTCTGAGCATATCTGGGAGTTTCCACCCAGGTTCCTAACATAGCTGAAAAAGGCCTTATGATTGTCCTTTGAATCCATGGCAATTTTCTCTCAAAATTTGCCTTAGTTGATTTTATGAGTGCTCGTATTTTTTACTAATAATGATCAGGGGTGACTTCCTTTATGGATTTTGTTCTATCATGTAATAGCTTTCTCCTCTTATTGTAAAGTTTGTTAATGGCTGGGGTCCACCAGACTGGACGTTTGCCCTTTGTGGAAAGAGTCTTGGTTTTATTTGGGATTGCCTGATCCATGCAGTCCTGGAGGTGTTCATAGAAGGCATTTGTAAGGGCTTGGGTTGTGGTTTCCTCTGGCTCAGGGGCCTTGAAGGATACCACACCAGTCTTGAGTAGTGTGAAGTTTGCTTTAGAGAAGTTCTTCACTATGGTCTTTTTTGTTTGGGGTGGGGGCGGGATGTGGATTTCCAGTGAGATTAGTTTATGATCAGATCTCACCAATGAGGGATATACTTCCGTTGTGGAGCATTTTGTCCCCATGTTTGTGACAATGAGATCTAGTATATTTTCTCCTCTCATGGGAACAGTGACTAGCTGTTCCATGGCATTTGAATTTATGAACTCCAGGAACCGTTGGGCTAGAAAGTTAGGGCTTGAGTAATGTTCCCAGTCTATATTCGGGTAGTTGAAGTCACCCAATATGATGGTGTTTGGAGATACATTTATACCCTCCAGTGTCTTCAGGAAGGCTGTGTGGGGTTCCTGAGTTTGAGAGGGTGGCCTGTAGCATGCTACAATTTGTAGAGCAGTTTTGCCTATGGTTAGTTGCACCTGGATGGTTTCCGAAGCTTCATGCGTTGCCACCAACCTGGAGGTGTGGGTATCCTTTATGAATATGGATACACCCCTCCTTTTGTGGTGTGGTCCGGTTTGGGGCCGGCATGATATGAGGTAAAACCTAATAGTGCCGGGTGCTCTCAGGAGCCTTGAACCAGGTTTCAGTTACAGCACAGACATCGATGTTCTCCATACTGAGAAGGGCCTCGAGTGCGTGCATTTTGAGATTTAAACTTCTGGCATTGAGCATCATTACCCTCAGTTTCTTCCCATTTTTGTTTTCTAGGGTGGTAGGTTTAGAATTTGAGCCTTGCCTAAAAAGGCACTATGGGGTGGCAAGAGCCTTAGCCAATATCCGGAATCCCAGGGTGACAGGTGCAAGCCGTCCTTAAGCAGCGTGGCTTGTCAAGCATGTCATCCCAGGCAGACAGACACTGGATCCCCTTTGAATGACACCAGACATTAATCCAATTGTTAAAGCTGATCATCTTGTCTCTATATTGTGGCATCATTCTTGGTGAAGGAAGGATACTGCTCAGGGTTAGGTCATACCTGCCTGGGCTACATAATCAGCTCCTCTATGTCTCTTTTCATGTAGTCCAGGGAGGTACGTCTCAGGTCGTTCACACCAGCATGGACAATGACTGTGTCATATTTGTACTTGCCGTGGAGTGACCCGAGTGCTTGTGTTATGTGGTGGATTCTAGCACCCGATAGGCAGCTTACTGTGACCCTCTCCTTGTTCAGCCTGGTGAGTGGGACGTCAGTGTGTCTGACTATGGAGTCACCTATGACAAGTATGTCTGGTGTTGTATTTGGCCTTAAGGGCTGTGACTGCTTTGCATACTGCTTTGTGGTTTATGTGTTGCTTGTGGGGTGTCTTGAGGTAGCAGTTGTTTGGGTGTCTGCTTTGGAGGCCTCTGCTGTTTAGGTAAATTTTTACTCAGAGCCTCTGAGTATGTCTTTGTGTGTTTATGTGTTTGATTCAGTGGAGTGGTAGCATTATGTGAGGCTGGTTTTGTGGTGTGTGTAGTTGCCTTCTCCTCCTGTCTGGTCTTGCCAGTCCTGAGTTGAGAGAGCTCAGCCTCCAGTTTGGCTAAATAGCTGCATCTCTCACAAGTATTTGTGTTATGTGGGAGGAGGAGAGGGTTGTCTGTGTACATGAGGCAGTTATAACATTGCCTCAAGATTCCCAGATTCACCAGCTGGACCGGAGAGGAGATTGACAACTGACCTTTGGACATGCTAGAATAATATTGGGAAATCCTTAATTGAAAACATGTGACAACAATCTCCCGTATTCTCCATATGTCTGGTCTATGGGGTAGAGTTGGAAGATGGAAGCCTTTTCTAACAAAGAACAACGTCCAGGCCTAGCTAAATTCTGAAAAACAATACATCAAGTCTCCCAAAAGCATGAAGGAAAATGTGTTATGTTCTAATGAGACCAAAGTTGCCCATATTGGCCACAATTCCAAAAAGGTTTGTTTGGCGCAATAACAACACTGAGCATCACCAAAAGAACGCCTTCCCCACGGTGAAGCATGGTGATGGCAGTGTCCTGCTTTGGAGTTGCTGTTCCTAAGCTAGAACTGGGGCTTCATTCAAGGTTGAGGGGATTATGAAGAGTTCCAAATACAAGTCTGTTTTTGCCCAAAATCTTAAGGTGTCTGCTAGATAGCTGTAGATGGAGAGGAATTTCACCTTTCCACATGACAATGACCCAAACCATACATCCAAATCAATAAAAGTATGTCTTCACCAGGAGACATTCAACATTTTGGAATGGCCCAGCCAGAGCCCACACCTACATCCAATGGTAAATCTGTGGGGTGACCTGAAGACAGAGTTGGAGGGCTTTTGCAAGGGAGAGTGTGCAAATATTGCCAAGTCACAATGTGCCATGCTGATAGACCCCTTCCCAAGAGGACTGAATGATGTAATTAAATCAAAAGGTGCTTTATCAAAGTATTAGTTTAAGGGTGTGCACACTCATGCAACCAGCCTATTGTATGTATCTCATTTACTATATGTTACCCTTAACCGAAGTGTATGTTCTCAATTGGATTGCACAGGTTATAGGTCACATTATAGGTGGGAGAATTTATGAAATGATTTATGTGGTCCCAAGTTATATATCACAAAACCCTGGCATGTTAACAGGAGTGTGTACACTTTTTATATTTACTGTAAGCTTAGAAAATTGTTGAAGTAACCGGATTTGTTTTAACATACATTTACTGCAGGTTTTGAAGTCTACAACTCAAATTATGTCATTAATTAGTGATGCCAATCCTCAGATTATCCTAGTAATGTGTCAGACAAACACAGGATTTATAATGAACAGACCAAAAATATGAGACAGACATCTAGACATTCAGCAAAACTCTGTACAGTTGAGAGGTATGCTCTGTAGGAGTTGCCATTGTGCTATACAGGTGAACAGCAATAATGTGTACATGGATGCAGTGTGTGCTAGGTGAAGGCCCATCACCTACGAAGACTACTCATGTATCCCAGAGGTGTATATTAGTAGTAACATTAAGTGGAAAGGGCTGCACTGCGTGATGTTGAGGGCCTGTCCAGAGTGTGTATGTTGTGGTCTGACTGTGTGTTGTGAATGTCACCAGTTGGATATTGTGAGGTCTGTCTAATGCCTTTGTGCTACCTCACCTATATGTGTCTGTGTGTGTGTCTGTCTGTGCGTGTGTGTGTGTGTGTGTGTGTGTGTGTGTGTGTGTGTGTGTGTGTGTGTGTGTGTGTGTGTGTGTGTGTGTGTACCAGCAAACCTCATAGTGCAGGTATTAATTTACATATGTTGTCTTCCCCTCTCAGGTGGACATGGTGGTCATGGTCCCTCCCACTCAGAATCTGATGTCAGTGTCACTGCAGACTCTGACAATGATGGTGGTCCTACTGAGGCACAGGTGGAGTTGTCAGGGTCTGAATCTGTGCCATTGGTTGGCATCCCACAGTCATCCCACAATGTCCCCGCACACAGTCACAATGCCTACACATACCCCTTCCCCAGCAGCCACAGATAATGAACAGCTGGTCGGTGGTGGCATGGAACAGGCTAGTGTGGTGACTATGGCAAGTTGAGTGTAGACAAAAGCCATAGCCAGAGTGCAGGCGAAGTCCCACACAGGTGGATGGATAGGGGTGCTTGAAGGAGGACAGCTGCATGTCATGATGCTGTTGCAAGTGCCACAGCAGGTGTCACCAGACGGATGTTTCAGGCTGTCATGGCTGCTTAGGCACATAGTGGATGCAACACCAGACAAATACTCAGGTCTTGGATGCAACTCTTCCTGGCTTACGTGACAACATATGTGAGCTTGTTAAGGTCACAATCAAAATACTGAGGACATGAATAGATGGTGGGGTGAGACCTTGGCAATCCTCGACCGTGGAATATCTGTGCTGCAGGGTGTGGTGGGGGATGAGCATCGGCCACATGGATGTAGGTCAGCACCAACATCAGCTGAAAGTCTACATAGCCGTGCACCTTCACACTCCTGTAGTGGCAGTACCATCAGCACTACCAAAGGGGGGTGCTGTCCACACCACAATGGAGCAGGCCATGGGCACGTGGTCCTGGCCGGTCCCGTCAGGGACATGGATCCAGTAGACAGCAGTCATCATCGGGGAGTAGTACTGCATCTAAACTTGGGCCTGGTGGTGTCAGTGAGACCCCTGGCAAGACCAGTTCACATGTCCATGGCTGGAGACTGCGAACTGTACACCCTGCCATGTATGGTCCACAACTGTCCAACATACTCCTATGTAGGGCAGCCACATGGCATGACTGTGTGCATACAAACACACACACACAAATCACCATCACAGCCAGGTCACCTCCAGACACAAACACACCACCTCTGCATGGCCCATTCATGGAACACCCCTCCAAACACACACATATGCTGTCAACCATATGGCCCAGGATAGGCCTCTGGCAAACCCACACAATACCCTGTGCATGTGATGATACCTGTGCCACATCCCTGTCATCCATACCACTGATGCAGGGACATGCTAGTATGGTTTTGATGCAAAGGGTGAATTCAGTACAGTTTAGCTGTGTAATGCTGTGTTAGGTGCTGCCACCTGGTATTTGTGATGGGTACACTTCAGAGTGCATGTAACTTTTCAGCCATGATGCATTATTGGTGTTAGTAATGCTAACTGAATTTAGTCTCACATGCTGCATTCTCTTTTTTCTAGGTGTCTGTGTGTCAGCAGGATGTGGCCCTGCAGACCTTGCCAATGACGGGTACAGCAGAGTGGTAACATGTTGACCGTGTCATAGCTGAGGTACAGCTGTATATGTACACATTTACCAGGTTTACGTAACACTTATTGCATGTGCTACAAGGCTTATAGGGCTGAGGGTTGTATACAGGTAAGTCTATGGTGGTTGACATCAGCAGCTCTTGTAAGGTGGAGAATGGTAAGTATAGTGGGTGGAACACACCTCAGATTGATGAAACCCCCCAGAGGATATTGTGTTAACCAAACACACAGAGAATACTGTTCCCACACACACACACACACACACACACACACACACACACACACACACACACACACACACACATACATGCATAAGATCACAATTGCCAGTGTTGAGTATGGAACCCCTACCCATCTAGTTAGTGGTGCTACAGTGTTATGCAGTTATCACAGGTGGTATGAAGCTAATAGTGTTATGACTGTTCCAATATACCTGTAAAGGGAATAACATCACGTGCCCTTGTGAGGTATGGCAATGGGGATGCAGTGGGTGGGAAAGGACTCATTATACTGTCACCTATGAGTCTACATACTCACAAATACTGCTAAACACACCAATGCACACAAACATTTGCCAGTACTGATCTGTCTATCATGTTATTCATTCCATACTGTTACATAGCGGTTGCACATGGCACAGGGCTTATAGGGCTGAACAGTGGTCTACAGATACCTCTATGGTAGATGTAAACAGAGGCTTTCATAACGTGGACCTTGAGACATGTACTGGGAGTACCATAGCCTAAGATTTTAAACCATGGCCACCTAATGGCTATACTTCTCTCTTAAACACACACACAACAGTCTTCTCACACACATACACACACACACACACACACACACACACACACACACACACACACACACACACACACACGCACACACACACAGATTTGATGTGACTGAGATTAGAACCCCTACCTATCTAGTTATTGTTATGACAGTGTTATGCATTTATTGCATGTGCCACAAAGTTTACAGGGTGAAGAGTGTCCCAAGGTAATTCTAAGGTGAACAACATCATCAGGCCTTGTAAAGTATGGCAATGGGTGATGTACTGGATGAGAATGGACCCAAAATACCTTAACCTACAGTTATAGACACTTACAAACACAAATATACTCATACACACATTTGCCAGAATTGAGATTAACAGCGCTGCCTATCTTGTTACATAGTCCATACTGTTACATAGTTTATGCACGAGGCACAGAGCTTGTTGGGCTGAAGAGTGTTAACAGATACCTCTACAGTTAATGAAGACACCGGGCCTTGTAAAGTGGACCTTGGGATGTGTACTAGGAGTATCATGACCTAAAAATGTAAAACCCATTCCCTGCAATGGATGTAGTTCGCACTCAAACACATACATAGGATACAGTTCTCACACACACACACACACACACACACACACACACACACACACACACACACACACACACACACACACACACACACACACGCGCACACACGCGCACACACACACACGCACACTCTTGCCACGACTGAGATTAGAAGCCCTACCTATCTAGTTATTACTAAGAGAGTGTTATGCATTTATTGCATGTGCCATGGAGCTTATAGGGTGAAGAGTGTCCCACGATTCTACTAAAGTGAACATCACCAGCTCTTATAAAGTATGGCAATGGGCAGTGCACTGGAAGAGTGAGACCTCAAAATGCTGTATTCTACAAATATACACACTTACAAACACACATTTGACAGGACTCTGATTAGAACCCCTTCCTATGTAGTCATTGGTATTGTAGTATTATTCACTCACCACAGAGCTTATAGGGTGTAGTGTCCCAAGGTACCTATAAAGTGAATAACATCACCAGCCCTTGTAAAGTATGGCAATGGGATGTGTACTGGGTGTGAAGGGCCTCAAACTACTTTCACCTACATGTTTACACACTTACAAACACTTGTATACATACTAATGCACACACACACATACATTTGCCAGTACTGAGCTCCATAGGTTCATAGGTGTGTACTAGGCAAGTGGCCATGGAGCCTTTACAAGCCTAGCCAGTAGCCTTACCCTGGCATCATGCCACCTGATATTCCTCCCCAGTGTGATCACCAGGGTGAGATTTCTATTCCCCATCCACTCATCCAGATTTCTCTTGAAGACGGCCAGTGAGGGGCTCTGCTTGACATTTATGTGAAGTCTATTTCATAGCGTGGCCAGTCTCTGGGTTATGAGCCTATCCCTCCAGCATGTTCTGTTGATTGTGGGAATGAGGTTGAGGTCTCTGCGGCATGTGGTGCAGACAGACTGGGTTTCTTTAGATGTAGCATGCCTAACAGGGCTGGGTCAGACATGGCTTTGAAAGTCAAGCAGAGATCACTACTAAGTAGCCAATATGAGACAAAGAATAGTTGGAATTATTGGAGTCTGTCCATATAGGACAAGTGTTTAAGGCCTAGGATCCTCTTTGTGAGGTACTTTTGTGGCATCTCCAGTTGTTTCAGGTGTCTAGTGAGGTACATGCCAAATGGGGCATTGTACACAATGACTGGCCTAATGAGGGGAGAGTAGAGGGAAACAATAACCTCTTTCTTTCTGGATGCAACAGCCTTAGTAATGAGATGTGCCAAACAGAAGTACTGTGTTAGTCAACAGAGAGGTCACTGTCAACATGTGTTTCCAGTTCCCTTATCACAACGTCACTGTTCAGTGAACTACCATTGCTGTTCCCAAAGGGGATGAAGACACATTTTCTGGCATTGAGCTTAAGTCCAGGATTCTGACAACAGTCATAGATACCAAACACAAGGGTACCCAGGACCAGATGCTGTGGTACTCCCCTCATGACTGGTCAGCAGTCTGACATGGGGTCTGGTGCTTTCACACTGTGGGTTCTATCTGTGAGCATGTTTGCAACCCACCTAGTGATGTAGGGGTTGATGCCTGGCTGAGTGTGTTTGTCTATGATTTCTGAGTGGGGAATGGTATCAAAGGATTAGAAGCCCCACCTATCTTCATAGGTTCATAGATTCATAGGTAGGTACTAGGCTATTGGCCCTAGGGCCTATATAAGCCTTGCCAAAAGGTACCCTGGCTTTCGCCACCCAAGAAAATTATTTTCCTGTGCCACTGTCGAGCAGAGCCACAGAAGTGATCCCCGGGGTGAATTTCCTATCTTCCATCCAATCATCAAGATTTTTCTTGAAGAGTGCTAATGAGGAGCTTTGTTTGATATAGATAGGTAGTTTGTTCCAGAGCATGGGAAGTCTCTGGGACATGAATCTATCCCTCCAGCATGTTCTATTTATTGTGGTGACAAGATTTAGGTCCCTAGAGCATGTACATCTTGGGATTGGGATTTCTTTAAGTGGAGCATGTCCAAAAGCTCTGGGTTTGACATAACTTTGCGTGTTAGGCAGAGATCGCCTCTGAGTAGGCAATATGCTATGAAGTAAAGCTGCCGTTTTTTGAGACGGACTACATAGGGCATCTGTTTGAGGCCAATAATCTGCTTTGTGAGGTATTTCTGTGGCCTTTCCAGTTGTTGTAGATGTCTTGTGAGGTACATACCAAAAGGGGCATTGTACTCTATAAGGGGTCTAATGAGTGACAAGTAGAGGGGAACAATGACCTCTTTTTTCCTGGATGAGAAACGTTTGTGATGAGGTGTGCCACATAGAAGGATTTCCTGACTACTGTGGCAATGTGATTATCAAAGGAGAGACTACTGTCCACCTGTGTCCCAAGGTCTCTTATCACACTTTCAGTGTTACGTAGACTACCACCTATGTGGTAGTTCATGGGTACAGAGTTTTTACCAAAAGGGATGCCAGTGCACTTTTTGGCATTGAGCTTGAGGCCATGGCTTTGACACCAGGCATCTGTCTCACCGAATCCCTTTTTTAGGATGTCCACATCTTTTGGAGTTTTGATTATGGCTTTTAGTTTGCAGTCATCTGCGAACTTCATTAGCCAAAGACCTTCTGTGTTAGCCTGTACTTCAGAGAAGTAGATACCAAACAGGAGAGGACCCAGGATTGAACCCTGTGGTACTCCACTTGTCAATGGTCTGAAGTTGGATTTGGAGTCTGCTACTTTTACAGTGTGGGTTCTGTCAGTGAGCCAGTTGGCAACCCATCTTATGACATAGTGAACCAAAAACCAAAATGCTGGTCCACTGTGTCTTGACACGCTAATAAATGACAAGGCAAGGATGTGAAGAATAAAAATAAAACAAAAATATAATAGTCCAAAGTTAAGCGCTTTCACTCGCTCATTGCGAGCTTCATCAGAACTCAATAAAAATCCATTAACGCAACTTCAGATTTAAATAACTTTTTTGGCGCCAAAATTACATTGTTTAAAATGGTAAGCGCAATATGCAACTAGCAGTGTACGTTACTATCTTACATCATATAGTCTGACTATTAAATACATAATCAATTGCTATAGAGGTATTATAAAAATACTACATTTCATGACATTACAATTAATAAAAACAAAACAAAATTAATAATATTAATAATAAGATATACAAGTTTTTATTTCATACAATTATTAATTTATAGCTAATAACTGTCTATCAAAAAATGCATGTTTTAAATATACTTAAAAACAATATTATTATATCTTATAGCATTGATTTAATACTTATAAAATCATTTAGTCCTGGTGCATTTGAAGCATCAGTTAATAGTTGCCACCAGGTTTCCTTGTAGGACAATATACCTTTGGGGTCTCCCCCTCTAGGGTCTAAAGTAATACTATCTATAATACCAAATTTAAAATTATGTCCATCTCCATGTTTTTTAATGTGTCTGTAAAGTGTATTCTTATCATCTTTAGTCCTAATACTGTATAAATGTGCAAATATGCACTTGTTGAATTTTCGTTCTGTTTTTCCGATGTAGAACCCAGAACACACTGCACATTTAGCCAAATAGATCACCCATCTTGTGTTACAATTCCCTTGTTTAAACTTAATATTAGTCTTGTTCACATTATCTAATATTATGTTTCCTTCCTCCAAAATAACATAACATTGATTGCACCTACCACATTTGGTAGTGTGTCTATCACTTATTTTTTTGGGGATAATTCGTTGTTCCAATAACTTTTTAATATTATAACCCATCTTGTTGACAAATATCGGCTGAATGCCCAAGATTTTGACAAGGTCCTGATCCGCCTGAATGATATTCCAACTGCTGGTCATAATCTTTTTAATCTTAACAATATGTGGACCATATTCTAATATACACGCTCTTCCAAAGTCCATATTTGGTAGATTTAGTCTCTGACTATTCTGAATTACATGATTGCTGTTTCCATTATAATAATTATGACCTAACAAATAAGTATATTTCTTACCCCATTCTTTAACAGTACTTGTAGTAATAAGCATCATCATATTAATGTCATAGCCTCTTTCAATAAATAAAGTGGTGATATATGATACCTCTTCTAACATATCTGAATAAGTAGAGGTCATTCTGATGGCTCGTATAATCTGACCTCTAAAAATATTACTAAATAACTTCCTGGGATGGTTACTTGAAAATTCTAAATAGCTGTTTGAAAAGGTGTTTTTCCTGTACAACTTAGATTTAAAGCATCCTTCACCCTTGGATATATATGTATCTAAATAAGGAAGACCTTCCCCATTACTAGAATAAGTGAATTTGAGATAATCACTACTCGAGTTTAAAAAAGCCAAAAATTGGTCAAGTAGCTCTATGCCACCATCCCATAAAATGTAGATGTCATCCAAATATCGTGAATAGTATTTAATATACTTGTAATATTCACATGTAAATAGTTTTGACTCTTCCCAGTCCAGCATAACCATATTTGCGTAAATGAGAGCACATGCTGCTCCCATTGCTATGCCCTTTGACTGTCTGAAATACTCCCATTCATATTCAATGTAATTATGTTCCAAAACTAAAGACATGAGATCTATAATTAAACAGATGTCCCAACCTAATCCACTGTATTTACGAATACTGTTGGCAAATGCATTTAGTCCTCTGTCTTTAGGAATGCATGAAAACAAGTCAATGACATCCACTGTGACAAAGACTAAGTCAGCATTCCATAAGTGGACTGGGTATTTTCTCAAGAATTCCCACGAATCCTTGACTAGATGTGGTATACGTTCATAAATATGTTTGAGAAAATTGTCAACTGCTGTCCCTAATGGAAAAGTCTTGTATCTACTCCCTGATATAATAGGTCTAAAAGGGGGGTTTTCTATACTTTTGTGGACTTTAGGAATACCAACTATAGATGCTAAAATAGGATGTTCTACCCTAAGGAATTCATAAGTGTCCCTATAAATTCTTTGATATATATAGAATTCCTCTATGTGCAAATCAATATGTCTATATGCTATATTTATTTCGTTTAATGAAACTATCACGTAGTTGCCAAAATTGTGTAATACATCATGGATAACAATAGCATATTCCGTACTATCATATAAAACAATGCCTCCCCCTTTGTCGAGTTTCATGACACGGATATTCTTGTTGTTCTTGAATTCTTGCAAGATCTTAAATTCCTCATTGGATAAATTGTAATTTAATTTACATCCGTTAATTTGGTTCTGTAACAAATACATTTGCCTAGACACTGTTTTGTCATATACAGAAACAATGGGGTGCATGGGAGGCATATAATAGCTCTTCGTTTTTAATATTTTTTGTTCACAAGAATAGATCTAATTATACTGATCTTCCGATTGATATTTCGCACTTTAAATTATTTTCAAAAAGGATGAAATTTATACCTACTACTAAACCCAAACTTGTTGACACTCTTAAAGAGTTTAAAAAATATATTAGAAAACTCAATTTAACTATTTTGTTTAATGATACTACAGAAGCTAGAAGTATTCATGCATTCCTAAAGAGAGAGGACTAAATGCATTTGCCAACAGTATTCGTAAATACAGTGGATTAGGTTGGGACAACATCTGTTTAATTATAGATCTCATGTCTTTAGTTTTGGAACATAATTACATTGAATATAAAGGGGAGTATTTCAGACAGTCAAAGGGCATAGCAATGGGAGCAGCATGTGCTCCCATTTACGCAAATATGGTTATGCTGCTACTATATCGGCATTAAATCATGGCCTTAAATATGTACCTACGGTTCTTCCTAGGTTGCATGTTTTGAAAGGGGAATTCTATCAATTTATACGTAAGTTAAATTTGATGTATTTTTTTAAAAATAATTGTGATGAAAGTAATTCACTTGACAAGTTTAATGAGACTGATTTATATGATAATAGTGATTCTGATGATAGCTATTATTCATGTGTGTCCGATAATGATAGTTCTATGGAACCTAACGCATATTGTCGTTTAGATACTAGTGGAATTAAGGTCACTAGTACTTTTTCACCTTCTTTTCAACATGAAGGTATAAAAAACTTTTCAACAATGATTAATTTTGCAGCTGATAATATATACAGTGACTTTGATAGTAAAATAAATAATTTGAAATATAATTTAACTAAGAATGAATGGCTTGCTATTAAAGAATTAGCGTCTAATAAGGAAATCATAGTAAAACCAGCTGATAAGGGTAACAAAATTGTGTTAATGCATTATACTCAATATGCTAGTATGTGTTGGGAACATCTAAATGATAACAGCACATATGCTAAATGTGAGATGCAACAATATGAAGAAGCTATTAGTAGATTTGAAAATCTTTGTTATAAAGGGTATAGGCTGGGTTACTTCACAAAGGAAGATATTTCAAAAAAATTTTCGACCAAAGGATGTGAAGTAGCTAAGTTCTATTGTTTGCCAAAAGTGCATAAAAAGTTAGTACATCCGCCAAGCCGTCCAATTGTATCAGCCTGTAAATATTTTACACGTAATATGGGGTTATTTTTGCACAGCTATCTATTGCCTTTTATTGTGAAACAGCCTTCATATATTAAAGACAGTATAGATTTTTTGAATAAAATTTCATCACTAACATGGAGTATGGATATGTATTGGTTTTCAGCAGATGTTAAGAGTTTGTACACAAGTATAGTACATAAATATGGCCTTAAAGCTGTAATGCAATTATTAGGCAATAGCCCTTTGTCTCTGTATATTGTGGATCTTTTAGATTTTTGTTTAAAAAATAATTTTTTTATTTTTGATGGACAATTATTTCATCAATTGAAAGGAACAGCAATGGGTGCGGGATTCGCGCCCATGTATGCGAATGCAATGATGAATTTTTTTTTAGATGGAATTTTTGTATAGAATGAAGTTTTTTACTAAATATGTTATTGGTTATTACCGTTATATTGATGATTTAATTTTTATTTGTCAAGGTGGCGAATCAGAAATACATAAATTTCAGAGTGAATTGCAAATTAATCAATTTGGTCTAAAATTTGATGGTTTCCAAGTTGGAAATAAAGTGCATTTTTTAGATATAGTTTTGGAAGGGAATATAAATGGTAAGGTAATGACAAAAATATTTCGAAAATTTGAAAATGGCATACACTTATTAGATGGACGGAGTTGTCACCCTCCACATCTTCTTAATTCATTACCCTATGGTGAATTTTTAAGAAGAAATAGGTTATATAGAAACAATAATACAGTTAATGATGAATTAAAGTAGCAAATGTATATGTTGAAAGGGGCTATGATGCTTATGAAGTGATGTCTTCGCTAAATAGCATTAAAAGCTATAATCAAGAGGTTAATCAAATACGGAAGCGAAATGACAAAAAGAAAACATATATTTGTTCTAAAGGAAATGAATTAAAAAAGATTTTTATGGTTATAACTTATGATTTACTTTCTACAGAAGTTATTAACATGATTAAATATTATTGGAAATCATTATTTAAATATAAAGAATTAACATCAATTTTTCCCAAGAATATTACTTTCTCGTATAAGAGAGGGAGAAATATAAAGGACATGTTGGTTCATGCAGGTTTTTCAACACCAAAGTTAAATTTGGATACTAATATGTATATGATAACTAAGGGCACATATCCTTGTGGTAAATGTATTTCCTGTAAGCATGTGAGTAGGAGTTTCCAGTATATTAATGGTAAACAATTTCATGTTATGGGACTCTATTCATGCAGTACAGAGAGAGTAATATATGCACTGAAATGCCCTTGTAATATGTTCTATGTAGGGGAAAGTAAACGGGCTTTTAAAGTGCGATTGCAGGAGCATCTGAGGGACATAAAGCATGGTAAAGTGGAGAGCCCTATTGCTATGCATTTCAAAAAGTTTCATAATGGTGATCATAATGGTTTAGTAGCCACGGTTTTAGAAAGTTTAAATATATGTGAAAGTGAAGAAAAAACAAAAATGAAATTATTATATAAGGAAACTGTTTTTATACTTAAATATGATACTTTGGAGCCAAGAGGCATGAATTTAGAGTGTAATTGGAGAATTTTTAATGGTTAATTGTTTAATTGTTTAATTAATAATTAAATATTTTAATTATTCTATGTATAAAAAGGTGTGCAAAATCTTTGAAGTTATTATCCTTGAAGGCGTAAGCCGAGGCGCTAGGGATTTGTGTGCAATAAAACTTTTGGTGCAGGATCTATGGTCGTTGTCCTCATTTTGTCCTTGTACTCTGGTATCATTCTGGGTGATGGCAGGATGCTACTCAGGGCTAGGGTCATACCTGCCTCGGCTACAAGATTGAACAGCTCCTCCATGTCCCTTTTCATGTAGTCTAGGGAGGTACGTCTCACGTCATTCACACCAACATGGACAATGACAGAGTCATATTTGTACTTGTTGTGGAGTGACCTGAGTGCATGCATTATGTGGTGGATCCTGGCACCTGAAAAGCAGCTGACAGTAACTTTCTCCTTGTTTAGCCTGGTGAGTGAAACATCAGTGTGCCTGACTCTAGAGTCACCTATGACTAGAGTGTTGGGTATGGTGTTATGCCTTATGGGCTGTTGTTGAGTGGCACACTGAGTTTGTGGGCTATGTGTCATTTGGGTTGTGTTGGGGTGGTGGAGGTTGCTTGTGATTCTGCTTTGGAGGTCCCTGTTGCTTTGGCAGGTTTTTACTGAGAGCCTCAGTGAATGTATGTGTGTGTTTTGTGTTTCTATGTGTGTGTTTTGGTGGTATAGGTTTTGAGGGACTATGTGCTGAGTGTGGTGTGGTGCAAGTGTTTACCTTCTCCTCTTGACTGTCTAGTCCAGTCTTGGGTGAAGAGAGCTTTGCTTCCAGTTTGGCTATATAAGTGCATCTCTCACAGGTTGTAGTTTTGGGTGGTAGGAGGAGAGGGTTGTCTGTGTACATGAGGCAATTGCTGCATTGCCCCAAGATGCCCATATTCATCAGGTAGACAGGAGAAAAGACTGGGAGCTGACCCTTAGACATGCCTGGATAGGTGCTTATTTTTTAAGTACTAGAAATTGTTTTCCTCTAGACAAGTGAGGAAAGTTGAGTGCTGTAGTAATTTGTGGCTTATTTAGTGCTTACAATAAGTTCTGAACAAATGCTGAGCTCAAAGAAACAGACTTGAGTGCTGAAACTAAAAAACTGGCTAGTTCTAAGAAACAAAATTAAGCTAGAAGGCTTCCCTCCAACACAGAAAGGCTTGAGGGCTCAGACGCCCACAAATAGTCCTGGACACAACAAATCTGTATCCAGACTAGACTACCTACAGGAAAGGCAGAAAACAATCTTAGAAATTTTTTTTTTAGTGGAAAGAGAGAAAGGAGGAGCAGAAAATAACTGGGTTGGCCTTCTCAGATGTTCTCCCTGTATTAGATAGAATGAGGTAATAACATTAGACTGAGAGGAGTGACCCAGATCAAATTTACAGTAGGGGCAGACAACTGCAAGGCCACCAACTATAAGAACAGCATACCAATAGGGAGGGAGGCTTGGGAAACAAACTGCAGAAATGTTTCTCACAGCAGAAAAGCAGCAGTGAGCCTTTAAATGAAAGTTTTAAACAGATAAAGGAGCCTCTAGAGAAAGCTTTTAACTGCAAACAAGTTATCAGAATCAAACAACCTAAACATATGCTTAATAAAAGTGGACAATTTCCAGTTAATAATTTACACACAGTGAAACTAGCTAGAAAAGTAAACAGTAGACAAAGTGCTATAAATAACCCGAAAAAATAAGCAAAAAAACAAGATACTTAATGTTATATATTATATATCCGAGTTTGATCAGTGTCCTTCCTTTGATTAGCTCAGTGTGAAATGGCAGAAACACTCACAAAGTTAACTTCTTAGGTAACAGAAAGTTGAAACCTGAGACAACTTTAAAAAAAGCTCAAAAGAACCAATGAGGTGCTTACTCTAAGCTGTAGTCCAGGGTGACCTCAGTCAGCCAATGACCTTAAACAATCCTCTCTCACTGAAATGCCTGATGGCTTTGGCTAAACCAAGATGTCCCTGAACATGTGCTCAGACACACAGCGTCCACAAACACTAGGCTCAAACACAAGCCTGAATACGGATAATGTTACAAATATCCACAGTACTTAGAAACAAACTGCAGAAATGTTTCTCACAGCAGAACAGCAGCAGTGAGCCTTTAAATTAAAGTTTTAAACAGATAAAGGAGTCACTAGAGAAAGCTTTTAACTGCAAACAAGTTATCAGAATCAAACAACCCAAAAAGATGCTTAATAAAAGTGGACAATTTCCAGTTAATACCTCAAACACAGTGAAAATAGCTAGAAAAGGAAACAGTAGACAAAGTGCTGTAAATAACTCGAAAAAATAAGCAAAAAAAAAAGTATACTTAATGTTATATATTATAGATCGGAGTTTGCTCAGTGTCCTTCCTTCAATTAGCTCTTGTTATTTATTCCATACTGTTACATAGTTATTTCATGCGGCATAGAGCTTATAGGGCTGCAAAGTGTCTACAGCTGCCTCTACAGTGGATGACAATAGTGGGTCTTGTGAAGTAGACATTGGGATGTGTACTGGGTGGACCACAACAAAAAATTGCAAAACCTGTCCCCCAGTGGATATGATTCCCAACAAAACACACACACATTTGCCAGGACTGAGATTAGAACTCCTCCCTATATAGTTATTGCTATTACAGTGTTAAGCATTTATCACATGTGCCATGGAGCTTAGAAGGAGAAGGGTGTCCCAAGGTACTTCTAAGGTGAGGAACATCACCAGCCCTTCTAAGGTATGGTAATGGGAGATGTACTTGGTGAGAAGGGCCACAAAATAATTTATCCAACAGCTATACATACTTACAAACTCAAATACACTCACACACATTTGCCAGGACTGAGATTAGAACCTCTATTTATCTAGTTATTTGTAGTACAGTGTATGCAGTTATCGCATGTGCCACAGAGCTTATAGGGCTAAGGGATCCTCAAAGGTACATATAAGGTGACAAATCAGCAGGACTGCTAAACTACGGCAATGTGAATGGGCTCAAAATCTTTAACCTACAAACACACACACACACACACACACACACACACACACACACACACACACACACACACACACACACACACACACACACACACACACACACACACACACACACACACACACACACACTTTTACATTTGCCAGGACTGAGATTAGAAGCCCTAACTAACTAGTTGTTTGTACTATAGTGTTACACAGTTATCGCATGTGCCACAGAGCTTATAGGGCTGAGGACTGCCCAAAGGTACTTGTAAGGTAGTTGACATCAGCAGGACTGCTAAAGTAGGACATTGGGTGTGAATGGGCTCAAAACCTTTAACCTACAAAGAAGCACTTTTACTTTTTCCCAGGTCTGACATTAGATAACCTACCTAACTAGTTATTTGTACTATAGCATTACTCAGTTATCGCTTGCAACACAGAGGTTATAGGGTTGAGGACTGCCCAAAGGTACTTCTAAGGTGACTGATATCAGCAGGACTGCTAAATTAGGGCAATGGGAAGTGTACTGGGTGTGAATGGGCGCAACATCTTTAACCTACAAGCACACACACACACACTTTTACACACACACTTTTACATTTGCCAGGGCTGATATTAGATAACTTACCTAACTAGTTATTTGCACTATAGTGTTACGCAATTATCACACACACCACAGAGCTTATAGGGCTGAGGGCTGCCCAAAGGTACTTCTAAAGTGACTGACATCAGCAGGACTGCTAAAGTGGACAATGGAAAGTGTACTGGGTGGGAAAGGACTAAAACACTTATTCCTAGACACACAACCAGACTTATATATGGTGGGATTGTGATTAGAACCCTTACCATTCTAGTTATTTGTATTATAGTGTTACACAGTTATCACATGTGCTATGGAGCTTACAATACTGAAGCCCATCTAAAAGAACTTCTAAGGTGAATGACATCAGCATATCTTGTAAAGTAGGGCAATGGGAAGTGTACTGGTTGGGTAAGGCATCATAATACTTAGACCTACAGACACACACACACCCACACACACACACACACACACACACACACACACACACACACACACACACACACACACACACACACACACACACACACACACACACAAACACATAGGTGATGTGATATTACAACCCCTACCTCAGTATCATCAGACAATGATTCTCATCTTCATGCTGGCACATGCCAGTGGTTACAACTGGTATGCAACTGTCTGCAGCAGGACATCAGGTTATCCCTGTGTATTACTCCCTCTGTGTGTCTGTGTCTCCCTGTGTGTCTCACTCTATCACTGTTTGTCTGTCTCTTCCCCGTGTCTATATGTGTGTGTGTATGGTTGACATATTGAAATATGTTGCCCATATATATATATATATATATATATATATATATATATATATATATATATATATATTGTGTGTGTGTTTGTGTGTGTATCACACAACAGATGTAGTTATAACACATATGGGCCACCTATAGCTGGCTGTGGGTAATCCTGTCTGATGGGTGTGTGTGGAGACAGTTAGGTGTACATAGCCGTGTGTATGCAAAGATGTCTGCACAATACAGATATGTATGACTTTCGATGGTAAGTGTGGGAATCTATTCTAGGAATAGTTGTAACTTCAGTCCCAGGTGTTGTGTGCAACAGCCATACCTTGCAACCTGTTTGTGCAAGATATATGGAGATAGGCTACCAATATGGGGTAAAAATGGCCCAAACATAGGGGTATACTGTAACTATAGCTCTTATTAATGTATGTGTTAGTTGAGTTACATAGTTTGTTTGAGCAAATATTTTCTGACTTATGTAATGTTTGATACTGTAATGTGTTGTGTCATTACTTACTGGCAGATATCATCATATCAACACAGTTATTTACAAGAGAAATACGAGATGGATGATGCACAGGACAATATTATGAGGCAAAGGCTAGACCTTCTTGCACAATCCAGCCACTTGGGAGGTGTGGCTACAGCTGATTGACTGATGAAGCTGTGTAAAAGGTTTAGCACATTGGTGATATACTGGCTGGGGATCTCCTGGTTATGCAGTATTTTTCTTACCTGAAAGGTCATATCCTGGTGTGGACATACCTCTCAACTGTACAGATTCTCACAGATTATCGAGATTCAAGCTTCACATATCTTGCCAGTTTCCCTTCACACTGTGGTTTTCTAGTAAGTTTGTTGCAAATCACTCAGGGTTGCAGTCAGGGAATAATGACTGAACATTATAGTTTTAGACTTCACACATTTCATGACATCCATGCTACTACACAACCCTCTGTTATTCTATCACTATTCTAATATTATGAGAGGATTATTTCAAACTTGTCCCTATAGTTGGCCTTTATCCCATTATGTATGGCTTTGTCCAGATTTCTTGCTCTAAAACCTTGAGAGCTATGCTACTAGCATTTAGCGACATGGCCTTTCATTTTCATTTTGTTGACTGTGTTATATTGGTAGTATGGACCCCATGACATTCCCCACAACAGCACTATGGGTGAGGCATGGGCCTTTCCCAGAAGCCTGTAGGCCATGTTAGACTGTTGCAGGCCATTTGTAGCAAGGCAGTGCATTCTGTCACTCATAGGTTCCCAGGATGCCAGGCAGTGGATCCCCCTGGGGTGACAATGGTAAGTGAGTCAGGTGTTACTGACAATCACTTTCTGTTCGTATTGATCCATCACTCTGGGTGATAGCAGGATGCTGCTTACAGCTAGGGACATACTTGCATGGGACACATATTCAGCACGCTGCATCATGTCTGTCTTTCTATAGTCCATGAGGTACTTCTGGCATCATTCACACTGCCATAGACCAGGCTAGTGTGATACCTGTACCTGTTTGGGGTGACTTGAGTGCATATGTGATATGGCAGATTATGGCACCTGCCAAACAAGTAATCGTGACTTTCTCCTTAGCCTGCCCGGTGTGTGACACATCTGTGTGTCTCACAGTGGAGTCTTCTATGAGTAATATGTTGTGTGTATGGTAAGGCCTTAGTGCTTGCAGGACCCTGGTGTGTGGAGTATGCATGGTCTGTGCTGTGTAGGTTTGGGCAGTTCTCATGTGTTTTTGCCTCTGAGATGTCCTTTACTTGGGGTTTGAATTGTTGTGGACCTTCACTTATGTGGGTGTGTGTTGTGTATTTGCAGGTGATGCTTACTGACTCCATACACTGCAGGGCATCTATGTTACTGCAAAATGTGCACTGGTGTGCACATTCTCCATTTGTCTGATCAGTGGTTCCCCTCCCCCTTCTGTATGTCTCTTTATCCTTCTGTAGTCCAGTCACAGGCTTTGGCCACAGCGGATGTTGTTATGTATTTGTACTTCTGGTGTGAGCATGGTAAATGTGGTAACACCACACACAAGTTTATGGACTACACACTTTTGAGCATACCTATTTGGCAGGTCATCCATCATTGCACCACTACATCTGCTGGTGTTCTCAGAGAGTTTGTGTCACTATGTTATTAGGTGGCTATATGTGGGTCTATATTAAATGAATGAAAGTTTATCTTAGCGAACGCTCACTTGAGCAAATATTGCGAAACTCGAAACTGCAATTGTGAGATTGCGATACAGTGAAGATGGGAATATTTGCCCTTTCCTCACTGTAGTGCGATCTTGGATTTGGAATATATATTTAGCGGGGGTATGGGGGGCACAGCCCCCCACAATTGCAGTTTCGAGTACCTGGACATTCGCACATGTGAGCGTTCGCTAAGGTGAACTTTCATTCATCTAATATAGACCCCTATATGTTGGCCTAACTGTCAAACTGTCACTGACTCTGACATCTGGACAGACCCACATATGACAGTCAAATGAAGGCCCACACATGTGGACATGGTGTTGTTACTGTTCTGCCATACATAGACAGTTGGGGGACCAGTTTGTTACTTGCTTGCTTTCTGTTATGGGTGTGACAGCTTCTTCTCCACTGCCTGCCATTGATGTTTTGGCATGACCTTTTCTTGTTTTGCAAATATTTTGCAGGTGAATGCAATGTTAGGACAAGCAGAACAGATATACAAGGCATACTTGTGCTCCTTCTGTTACAACCTGCCATTCCAGAGGTATGACTGTTGGCCAGTGACATGTTGTCAGCGCTGACACAGTAAGATGGCAGCCTTTTATGACCTGCCAGTACACTGACCTTCAGGTACCTGCTGTGATACTAGGCACCATACCTGTCTACATATGAGAGCCAGACATATGGACAAAGCCATAAGTAATTAGGTGACAAAGGCCTAAATATAGGGACCATTTTGACTATTGGCCTTAAAACCTAGAAGGGTGATACAATAACAGATTTTGCATTAGCATGCGCTTTCTATAGGATGTGAAGTCTGAGACACTACAATCCATCATTATTTTCTGACTTTAGACTTTCGTGGTTTGCCAGTGATTTGCCACACAACCACTTTTTCATGATAAAGACACCACAAATATGATGCAAACCTCTGTGCATTCTGCAAAAGGTCTGTACAGTTGGGAGGTATGGTAGGCACTGTGTAGGTTACTCCGACCTGTGTACTGTTCATATGTGTGGCCCCCTGTCCTTAACCTGTCCACCTTACCAGAAGTAATGGATATTGCCATCTGGACAGTGTATACAACTCCCACCATAGGTGTAGCTTACATGCAAAATAGTTGGCACTATGATCCTTGGCAAATGACCCTGTCTACTACAGTACTGTACCTAGGCCACTAAGACACAACAGCCAGGAGTAAGTGCTGGCCACATCCTGACAGTATTCCCCATGCATATACATAGACCATTGACACCTGCATATTGTGGACATGCAACAAGTTATCTTGTTGATTGGGAAAGCCCTGGCAGTGTGTGCTCTGCTGCTATTACCCTGCAAACTTACATGTTACGGCATTTCTATGGAAATATGGGTGTGGGGGGCACACCTATCAACAGTACACATTTGCACATACTGTGCTGACATTTGCTTCACATTCTGCTTCCATTTAGCATAGCATTGTGCCCTGTCTTGGGGAATAGAGGCATAGCAGAGACCACATGTTAGATTGTAATGGCATACAATTTAGTTTCAGACTTCTTACCCTTCAGAGCCTTACTGCAACTGCAATTCCTGCTGTGATATTACTCTGTAAGTCTTTAGGAGGGGTATTTCATCATTGATGCCACTTGTAGGTCTTTGCAAGACATTCATTTATGGTTTTCTATGGCTGACTTGCTGGGTGAGTCTAAGGGGTGAGTTTGGGATCCCACATTGACATCCATGCATGTGACCTATGACCCCCCCCTTAGTTGCCCCCCCCACACACACATATACTGCAGTGGGATTTGTCACCTTGGATAATACTGCATAGTGTGGGGAAGCCAGTATTGGGCAGACATTTCCTGATGTCTCACATAGCTGTCAGTTGTCTGCTCTTACCCCAGTAGGCCACCCCATTCCCTTGCATACATGCAGCAATACCATAGATGTGCTACCAGAACATATTACTCCATTCATTTATTGTTTAGAAGACTGACTTACCTTATGCCTGCAGCAGGTGTGGGGATGGTGGGTGAGGGCTGACTCTGTCAGATGCACGCAGTACACCGACTGTACAGGGTAAGCTACAGGTAGTGTGATGTGTGTGACATCCATTTTACAGTGTGTGCGAGTCAGAGAGAGTTATCAGTCCCTGGGTCCCTACAGTGTCAGTGTGTGTGCTATGTGTTGCCTCCTTCCCAAGGCCTGGGCATACTGGGCACACCTCTGTCTGCCTACAGGAGCAGGCTGAGGGGGTTACTCCTCCAAGTCCTTCTCTGCCTGTGGGGACCTTGGCAATGGTAGGAGGCTGTGTGTCCCTTCCCCATGCTGTTCCTGCTGCAGCTGTTTCCACAGGATCATATTGTGTAGCATGGCACATACTGTGAACATGTGTGCACATGTGGCTGGAGAGTATTCCAAGGCTCCACCAGATATGTCAAGGCAGCGGAACCGTGACTTGAGCATCACAAACACAAACACTCTATAATGATCCTGGTTTGTGCATGTGCCTCATTCTGACATTCATGAGTGGGTGTGTGTGCATTTCTGATGGGTGTCATCATCCATGGCTCCAGTGCATAGCCAGCATCCCCCTCCAGATGGCCATATGGGATGTCCCCACTGTCAAATGCCTGGTACAGCTGTGACAAATGCCAGATGTGGGAGTCATGATAGCTTCCAGGGCTGCCAGTACACACATTCATGATAATGCTCTGGGCATTGCACACAACCTGGTAGTTGATGGAGGGGACGCTCTTGTTGTTCCTGTAGACCCTACCCTGTTTACCGGGTGGTGCTTTGATGTGGATCTGCGTGCAGTCTATTGCACCCAGTACCTCAGGGTAATCTACTACACAGTGGAAGAGACGCATATTGCTGGTCCTCTCCTCATGTGTGTTGGGGAATAAATGTGCTCACCGGCATGTGGTAGGATGGCATCCAGGAACTGTTGGAGTACCCTGGATGCAGATGCCTCTGAGACCCCCATGATGTCCCAGGTAGGTCTTTGGAAAGTACCTATACCTAGTATTCTTAAGGCTACACATACCTTGGTATTCACTGGGATGGGTTCCCCTCTGTTGGCTTTGGCTCTGACTTGAGGCTGGCACAGCTCAATGATTTGCTTAAATATGTCTTTGTCCACCCTGTAGCACTCTATTATTTCCAGATCATGTAGTCCCTGGTATGTTACCCTGAGTCTGAGCACTCTTTTCCTCCCCATTCGGGGGTGGTTTTCAGCATTATCCTCCTCACCATCCTCAGCCTCCAGCACATACAGCTAGATCAAAGAAACAACAACCCCTAACATTTTTTGGTGAAAATTCCCCCCATGTGTACACTGATGATGCAGAGTTTGTGGGAAAACCAGACTGATATGTGTTTGCACAATTTATACTATTGTGCTGCAGATGCTGCCTGTATGACTCGCTGGCTATGATACATTCCACCTGCTTGCTATTTTATTTGTACTTGATTGCTTTTATTCTGCTATTTGCCTTTTTTTCTTGTTCCCCTTCCCATTTCCACTCCTTTTAAACCCCGAGGCATGCTACTCAAACCAAATGTAAACAGTCCTGCTATTTTTGGGTTTTTTGTTTGTTTTTTTGTTTGTTTTTGACCGGGTGCGCATTGCGCAAACACATTTAGCTAAGGTAAACAATGAGAAATGGCCCTCCCTGGATGTGAACACACTCTTCATTTCATGGAATAAGTCAAAACAGCCTCAGACACACTCCCTTGCTTAGCTAAGCTCAAGTGTGAACCATGAAGCTCCAATGTGCTTACACCAAGTATGACACACCCCCTTTTCATGTCAGCTGCTTCTCCTGCTTGCACCAATGCCTTATAGCGTCTACATGGTTAGGTGCAGTTTGGCACGTGTCTTCTTTTTGTGATTCAGTAAATTTCCCTCATTAACATACCCCACTGACTTAGTCCCTAGTTACAGCACTACACCAGAGCCTTTCTCCTTAGCAACCACTGCTCCCTGCTATTGTTTTGATTCTGCATGCCATTGACTATAATGGCAAAATGCAGAATTCACTTAAGATTGCCTTTTCACATTTTTTTTTTATATTTCGCACAATCCCGTTTGCAATCCCGCTGCCCTATACTTCAATGGCCGAGATCAACCAAAAAAATAAACTTTGATTTTTATAATTTTCAGCATTTATATTTGGCCATTGGCATGCCTAAGGATTGTAATACATGCTTTACTTGAGCCGTCATGCCTCCATTTTGATTTTTGAAGAAATGTATTTGGCTAGTAGCAAAATACATTTCTGCAAGCTATGCTATTCTGCCACTGATGCCTGCCTGTGTAGTGGATCACTAATTGACCTCATTTGCATGGTTTTCATCATTGACGAGGGGAAGGTGGTCCACACAGCCTACCTGGACCTCGCAAAAGCCTTCGATACAATACCCCACTCGGGCATTATAGATAAGCTCACCAGCTTAAATATAAACCCCTATGTCACTAGATGGATTGCAAATTGGCTCAAGGACAGAACCCACATGGTTAGAATTGCTGGATCCATGTCAGACTCCAAACCAGTTACAAGTGGTGTCCCACAAGGCTCAGTCCTGGGACCTCTCTTGTTCGGTATATATTTCTCGGAGGTACAGGCCAACACGGAAGGACTGTGGCTGACCAAGTTCGCAGATGACTGCAAACTGAGTGCCATAATCGACTCTCCAGCCAACACAAGCATCCTCCAAAAGGGCCTCATAGAAACAGACAACTGGTGTCAGAGCCATGGCCTCAAGCTAAATGCCAAAAAGTGTATAGTCATCCCCTTTGGCAAAAGCAAAGTGCCCACAAATTACCACATAGGTGGTAATCCATTAAGTACAGAAGAAGTAATTAGGGACCTGGGGACCCAAGTTGATAGCAATCTCTCATTTGACAACCACGTGGCCAAAGTGGTTAGAAAAACATTTTATATAGCCCACCTAATCATGAAGGGATTCACATCTAGATCATGGGACGTCATCGTGCCTCTTTACTCATCCCTCATCAGGCCCATAATTGAGTACAATGCCCCTTTTGGGATGTACCTTATCAGACACCTGCAGCAACTGGAAAGACCCCAAAAGTACCTCACCAAGAGGATCAAAGGGCTCAAACAGATGCCATATGCTGCCGGTTGAAGAAACACCAGCTCTACTCAGTGGCATACCGCCTGCTCAGATCTGTGCCTGATGTATAAAGCCATGTCCAACCCGGAATTAATGGACATGCTGCACCTCAGAAAATCCATATCCCATCGAGCCACTTTTCGACTCGAGACTTGAACCTCAGCACTGAAATAAATAGGACATGCTGGAGGGACAGATTCATAACCCAGAGGCTCCCTTCACTCTGGAATAAAATCCCAGTCCAGGTTAGGCAGAGTCCCTCATTGACTCTCTTCAAGAGGAATCTTGATGAGTGGATGGGAGATCGTAGGTTCACCCTGGGTATCACTTCTGTGTCACTGTTAGACAGAGGCACAGTATACTAACCTCAAAAAAGGGCATAGCAAAATAAATTTAAAATGGGTGGCGAAAGCCAAACACATTCCGGCTAGGCTTATAAATGCCCTAGGGCAGATAGCCTAGTATGAACCTATGAACCTATTAGCATAATCCAGTTGTGTCTGTGGCAGAATAGTGTTAGCAAGCTCATGCACATCCCCAGGCTTGTTTATTGGATTGCGCAGCAGCCATATACTGTGCAGGAGTGGCTACACTTCTCCTGCATGGAAAAAAAAACTTTATTGAATCCCAGGGACTGTCCAAAACTAGTATGTAGGTAGTGCAATGTATGACATTAAATGTTATAGTACATGAAAAAATAGAATGTTGGTTTCATTTAGAAAAATAATAGCCAGAAAGTTAGTGATGCAGAAAGATAGTGAGAGAGTTAAGAAGAATAGAGGCATTATAGTCTGGCCAGTAGCCTAAGGATATGGTATAGAAACAGAGAAGAAGTTAGGAGACCCTTAGGATCTTGCAGACTATGAGGGAGTGAAATGTGACAGAAGAGGAGGATGGGGCTAGTGTGGAAGAAGAGGAACAGCTGAGCATTAGGCAGGCTTTATTCAGGAGCAAAGCCATGTATTTTTGAGATTATTTTTTTTAAGGAGACTTTGAAATGGGTTAGGTGAGGCATAGACCTGGTACCTAGAGGTAGTGAATTTCAGAGTATAGAGACAGAGTATGAATACAGAGAGTGACGTGGTTTTCCTGTAGGTTTTGAGATAGCTTTGAGATTTTTGTCTTCTGATCATAGGGATCGATTTGATGTGTAAGATGTGACTAGACTGGCTAGTGCAGAGCAGGCAGTAGGCTTGAAAATAAGGTTGTGCTAGGTGGATAGCTGACTAATAGCAACTTGGTTGGGGAGTTCAAGCCAGTTTAGTTCTACTAGTGGTTTAGAGTGGTGTGTGATATTTAGAGTTTGTGTCAAACTTAGGTAAAAAATAGGTAGGGACTTGCAGCATTTTATTTGTAATGTGTGATGCGTCCTAACCACAATAAGGCCTGCTGATGTCGTCAAGCATAATATGTCCTGAACTAATAGTACTAGCAGACATGAGGTGTGTTGCATGCACCATGTACTGTGATCTATAGTGTGTAACATTACATAGGTAAGTGTTCCCTTCTACATATAGCCAACTTGCACTACCTGTGTGCCTTGGCATGTCCTGTATGAAGTGATTGGAAGTGGTGCTAGCCTCAATGTAGCCATGTTTGTGTGTGAGCCTGTTAGAGCATTTTACATCATGTTATGGAAGAATAGGATGTTTGAACTTCACTAGCATAATGGTCATACAGCCCTCACAATCATAGACATCTTTATACCCATAGTTACAGGATCAGCACATATTGCCTCGGTCCAAGAGGGACACATACAGATGCCCTGTGTTGAGATAATGGTTGCCCAGCCAATCATACAGATGCCATGTGGTGAGGTGCACTGAGGTGCTCTGTGTGTCATTAAACAGGATTCTGTTTTAATAGTGTGTTTAAGTCTGCTAGGCAAATCTCTCCCACAAGCATGTAGTACTAACATCACCTACAAGGTTAATGTCCTTACAGAGGGTTAACTCTCTGCTATGCCTCTTACAGATAGGCAGCATATGCAATAAAGCAGGGTCACACATTGCCCTGTATGCAAGGCATAGATCACCTTTGCATAGCCTATATACTACGGGTGACAATGACACTCATTGCAGACCATCCCCATTAAACACATACTGGACACATGAAATGACCTTGTGAGAGAACATACTGTTGTGTGCAATTGCCAGTACTGCTTGGAAAGGTACATCACTAAATGGCCATTGCATTCAGATATTGGCATGCTGAGGAAAGAGTATTTGGAGGTTATGAGAATGTCACTTACAGGTGACTGTGGCTTCAGCTATGCCATATGATTCCTGCTATACCACTATAGAGACAGGATAATCTGAGGCTCATTAGGTATAAGTCTGTGTGACCAGGTGTGTGTGCCCAGTTCATTCATCCCTGAGTATGTATACCATGTTGCGACTGATGTGCTACTTACCAGGTACATAGATCTAACTGATGGAACTGATACTACATATATATTTCCATGGAGTTTATGGCCATTACTATGTCAACAGACATGTGTTCGAAATACCGTCTTGCAAGATAGTGACATAACACGGAGATTCTATGAGTGCTCACAATTTGCACGCATCAGCCAACATTGTTAGCCACATTCAGTCAGTAGTGGTGTGTATTCTGGTTGAATGGATTCCAAGCAGTAGAGGATCCAGGACTGCACCCTGTTGAGCACTGCTGCTGACAGATCAGCTATTGGAGGCAAATGTCCCTATGTTGCATATGTGTGCCAGCAGTGGGCCACTTAGTGAGCCCTACAATGGTAGTATCATGGATGCCTAAGTGGGTGCGTTGTAAATGTTGCCCGAGCAGGGGATATAGTCAGACAGCTTGGCTAAGTCTAGGGTGCTGTATGCCCTGATGTACCTTCACCCAGATCGATGGTGACTGCCTCGGAAATATCCACCACATGTTAAAGTCATGCTCCCTCCATCACACATCCAAATTGTGTACAGTCAACTGTGTGTAGATCACATATATGTGTGTGCTGATCAGCTCCATGATGATTGCTCCTACAGTCATACAGATATGAATACTCAGACAAAGAGGTGTACAGTTATCTCGGTCAGTGGATGCACCACCTCTGTGCAAGGGTATAACAATGTTAGCATGTGCAATAGATGCTGTGTATCTTCCAGTGAGAGGCCAGTTATGAATTGCTCTGTAAATATGGATGTTATGGGACAGGTTGTAGGAATGTCATGTGTCATGTGGTGGGGACAAGAGAGTGTAGTTGATGCAGACAGTGTGGGTGTACAGGTTAGGTATGAGTCCAGACCCATCATATGTGGCGTTATGACGTATGAGGTCACAGACAATCTGGGCCTGCCCTGTTAGGTCACACATGTAACTACACTGTGTGTTGTGGGTCTGCTTTGCATGAGTGGCTACTTTTGTCATTTACCATGTCTATTCAACATTACAATAACACTATCTGCTTCTTGCAGCTGAGGAAGTAGTGCCTCCATGTTAGGGGGGCACCCTCATCCCAACTGTCACACAGCACTGTCCACCTATTATTGTACAGCCTGCTAATGGCAGTTGTCCACCAGTCAGATCTGCTGAGCCATGATAAGCCTGTGTCCCTCCTGTCACATACAGCCAAGTTCATGCCAGTGTAATGCTGCTGACATAATGCATGGGTGTAGAGCTCTGCAAACTTGCCTTTCCCATCTAAGGGGGGGGGTGTGCAGTCATGCTATGTCAACCATCCCACAGGAGATAATAAATGGCTGTGTTGATATATATATATATATATATATATATATATATATATATATATATATATATATTGTCTGCAGGGGGGGTATGTGCCAGTAGTTCTAAGGAGACTGATCTGTGGCCAGAACCCACCAGGAAAGACCTTACATTGTGGGAGGCTGTACTGTTCACCCATATTGGTAAACACATGATGCACTATGTTAGTTCCCCATGTAGGGATGTCTTGGCAGTGCTGCAGGGCTTTGTAGGTAAGGACCTGGACCATACTTTGGGCAAGTGGGCCTCAGCATGACTAAGCATCATAGTATGTACATATTACACTTCCCTAAAGTGTTTTTCTGTGCTCTGTACAGACACTTTGCATGACTCCCTTCCTGTGACATGCTGGAAGTAACTGTAGCACTTACTTGCACAGAGGACAACAAGGAGGTAGTGCCTAGCGGTATCCCCAGACCTCTGAGTCATGTCACCTTAAATGCCATGATGTGAGTTAGCATGGATACGAACATTGACACTGTCGTACACCTAGTGACACTGGACCAAACACTGTTACTTTTGCTAAAGGCCAGATCAATTGTAACTGGAGGAGCCCATTGATGGTTAGACTATGCAATGGATGCCGGACATATGTCTCACTCCACCAACCATGGTCTGACAAGGTGTATGACAATATTAGGCAAGCAGGCCTTGCTGGAAACTGTGTATGTCATGTACAGAGTGTTATATCAGCTGGTGGATAGGCATGTGTCTGACAGTCATACTCTGGAAGATAGCAGTAGGAGACCTGCACTGCAATGATCCCAGTCATCAGTGGGGTTCACCATCCTCCACTGTTAGTGTACCCCATCTACCTATTCCCTCTCTACAGACGCAGCCACTGTCAGTGACCTCTGAGTGAGTACATTAGCAGATGATTGTATATTGGGAGCTGTTCTGTCACAGACTCCCACACAGAACCAACAGTTATCCATGTTGGCCTAAGACACTGCCAATTGTACTTTGAGCCACTGACAAAGACCAACTGCCAATGACTGCACAATTCTATCCTGTGGGACATCATTCACCCATGCATAATATTGTAGTGTCCCCACACTGCACACAGTTGAGCCATTACACATGGAGTCATGGGCACATAGTAAAGTAGCCTTTGACTCTTACTGGTTGGTAAGATGTGGGTGAGGATGCATTCACTGTTGTACACACTACACCAACAGGTCTGGGATGTTAATCATAGACTTTCACTGTTACACTGAATGTGGTAGTCATCACAGCTACCATTATGTGCAGTGGCACTCTTGCTATGTCACTACAGCATATTGTACAACTGTAGCAGCCACAAAGGTTCCATGGTACACCAATACACCATATATAACATGTCTTATGGAGTCTGTGTCACAACCGTACATGTGTAGTCTCTCCCCTAAATGCTTTGGAGGGGATGTGTCTGGCTCCATACAGGGAGGTGTCAGATCCCACTGTGTACCTCCTACGTATCCATAACAGGGCTAACACATGTCTTACCTGTTCTACACACCTACAGCATCACTTTGGTATACATAGTATATGCTGGAGAGACAGGTATGTAACACAGACAGCATGCCGTCCATGAAACAGGCCCCTCTTTGCATGTGAAGTACACATCTGCTGTGACACAGCATGTTCAGGTTACTAAATGGGATGCAGAACATGGCAGTCATAATGGGTGTCGGGCAACTGTCTGTGCTGGACACATGATATTTATAGAGGGGTCTTCTCCATCACCACAGCTTATAGAATCATGAATTCTAAAATTCTAATGACACTTACCAAGGGTAGCAGACCTGTTCATAGATTAAGGATGCAAGAGTATGCTGAATGCTGCCATTGTCCTTGTTAGCCTGTTATACACATATAAGCCTACGGAAACATGCACTTGTTGTGCTGTACCTTGCTGAAGAAATATTTCTACTGTGCTGACATGCCATCCTGTGCTGCTTTATTGTCACTGTGTATCCATAGATTATCCCAACAGACTCCTGAAACAGAAACTTAAACAGGTCCTTGAGACACCTGTCATCAAGTAACTATACAGACAATACATCATACAACATAAGGTACACAAAAGTATGCAGCATACTTGTGACAAATGCCAGCGCACAGTATCCGTCATTAAACACAGCAAGTGGCATGGAAAAACAACACTGCATTAGACAAGTACATGTTAACTAATATAGGCACCCTGTGACACATAGTTTTATTTCTCTGCATCGATGGCAAGGATGACAGGGATGTAGCACAGGTATCATCACTTGCACTGGGTGTTGTGTGGGGGTGCAGGAGGCCTAGGCGGTCTCAAACGGTTGTCTGGAAGGGAAGCAGGTATGATGGACCATGGAAAGGTGCCATGTGTGTGTCTGTAGGTGACCTGCATTTGACAGTGGTGTGTAAATGTGTGCATGTACACAGTAAAACTCAGTGCTAGCCCTACATGTGTGTATGTTGGACAGCTTTGGACTGTACATGGTAGAATTGACATTTCACTGTCTCTAGCCCTGAACATGAGATTTGACTCTGCCAGGAGTTGCACTGGCACCTCCATGCCCAAGGTCAAAAGTGGTACTAGTACCTGATGGTGACTGCTGTCTGCTGGGACTGTGTCTCCCATGGGAATGCCCAGGACCATGATCCCATGGCCTGCCACATCATGGTGTGAACAACACACATCCCTCTGTAGTGCTGGATGTACTACCACTACAGGAGTGTGATTGTGCATGGACATGTGGACTCTCAGCAGATGGGGTTGTTGACCTACATCCATGAGTCTGACGCTCAACTCCAACTATACACTCCAGCACAGACAATGTGCAGTCTAAGACAGACACTGTCTCAGCCCACCTTCTGTCCTCTCCATCAGTCAACTGATCCAGGGTGTCCCCAATGTGATGGAGGTAGTCACAGATGTCAGACTGTGCTGCAGCCATAACTCTAAGCAAATATCTGCTGTTCTGTTCATAATGTGCCTGTGCCTCCATGATTGCCCAAAACATGCTCTGAGTGACCCATGATGTGACACCTGCAACAGGTGGTGGACAGACTGCAGACCTCCTACAACACCCCTGTCAATCCAACTATGTGGCCATAGTTGCCACACTTTCTTGTTCAATGTTCCCACCCCCTGATTGTCCAATGTCTGTGGCCTCCAGAACTGGCTATGTGTGGGCATACTGACTGTATCCAGTGACAATGGAGGCAGAAGAGGAATGACTACCTCAGGGACAGATTCAGCCCCCAACACCCGCACATGTGCTTCACTGTGGCCACCATCATCATCCCCCACATGTGCTTCACTGTGGCCACCGTCATCATCAGAGTCTGAAGAGATACTGACATAAGGTTGTGTAGGGAACAGACACCAAGCCCCCGGTCACCTGTGATAAGAAAGAAAAAAGTGGTACATGAATACCTACACTACTGTGTATGAAAAATTCACCAATACTCATAATAACAAAGACCCACAGCTGGATTAGGACTCAAATGTTTCCTCTCTGCTTTCATCCAAAATAGACTTCCTCAGAACAAAATATATATTCAACTCAAGACCTTTATAGCAATCACTTCAAGTAAATCAAGTAAAACATGGCCTGTACAATTTACCTTTTAATCAAGCAATATGACACTATACTTGATAAAACAACACATAAAAACCCAGTACACTTATCACAACAAATATATTGATAGACATGTTTCACTGCCTAATTTAATATCCTTTCAACCTTTAGTGCTTTAAAAGGCATTTTAGAGTAAATGCCTCATTTAAACAAGGAAGCTTATATTTTCTTAACTGTCACTGTCAAAGTGTTTCTATTTGTTCAACTACTCTGCTGTGATTACCCCCATAAGATTCTTATGTATTTGTTCCAGAATGGAAAATGAAAACATTCTACCCTGTTTGCACATGGCATTATGTTTAAATATGGCATTATTCTGGCCCTTAACTTTAATAGAATATAAATGTTCCTTAACAAAGCAGTGGCATGCTTACCAGGAGCAAGACCATGGCCTTGGCCAATACCTGATGGACCTGTGAAAATTTGAGGGTGAGGTAATATCAGTACCACTGCATGTTGCAGCACAACAAGGTATTAGAACCATATATCTCATATTTACAGTAGCTACTGTGTTATTTGTTGTATTGGTCACATTCTGAGTATGAGATTACAACTGAGGTAAAACCCTCCCCCCAAAGAACTAACACCTGACATCCACATAAACATATGTACAGCCTGACACACTGACTGCTGCAGTATTGCAGTGCTGATCACAGCAAGCCTACCTTTATGCTCCTCTGTTGTGGAAACTGTGGCACCCATCTGCAAGATGTATGGTGTGATGGATGCCTGGGAGCTGTTGTGTGTGCCTAGATTTGCCAGGAATTCCTCAGTGGCCATGAGTGGTAGTTCCACTGCAGGTCCTCCACCTGTGATGGTATAATCCCTGGCTACATCTGCTGCCCTTTGTCATGCAGCATTGATAATGTCCATTGCACAGTGTTGAGCCTGCTCATATGTCTTGCCCTGATGGCCCCTGCCATTCACATCACAGACAAGGTCTGCCACAATGTAGCCCACTGTTCCCTGCTTTGCCTCCCCCAGGCCAGTAGGATGTGATTATGTTGCCTTAGTTCTTCCAGTATAATTTCATTTTCCGCATCATAGAAGGGTGCATGGCATCTACGATACATGATTTCTGAAAGACAACAAAAATGAAACACGACAGGATCACATAAGTGGAAGTACACTATGTAGAGATACAGCAAGGATAAAGTGGCTGGCACTATCCACTGCTTGCTCACACATGTCATACTCCACAGTGTTATGGATACAACTACGATAGTAGCAATAGTCAAGTATTCCTGAGTGTGCCATGACAGATACTGCTGTATGATCATACACCCGACACTCAAGTCTACTGTTTTGTGTGCCCTAGAGGCAACCCCCGATAATACGTCATAGGAACAGTGCCACTCAATTAGCAGTATACTATTACAATCACTATAAATGGACAGTCCAATGAGACCAGTGTGCCACAATGACAACAGGCAATGCACCCTTGATGTATTATACTATAGTACATCCTGTGTAGGTGTAAGACAGCAGGAGATCAATGACATGCCATTATCACAGGTCTGCAACCGCCTTAATGCTGTAGTCGCTATTTCCCATATGTCTATTCACCTATCTGCATCTTGTTGTACACAAAATCAGTTACATACCTGCTGGAGTGCATTACTCCTCTGTTGATATGTGGTGATAGTAAAGTTTTCACAAAGATGTGCTCTGTGTGAGGAAAGTCTCATACAGACTAGTTCCCCATAGCCAGCTGCATGCCTTTTTGAACATGCTTCTCATCAGCAGGAGATTGCCTCTAAACCAATATGTGGGTCTGAAATGCTAACTGCAGTTAACACAGCTGATTTGTACTATCATCAGGCAATGACCTGCAAGCACTGTACAATATACAAGGCCTTCATGTAGATTAGGGTCTCTTTCTGATATGTTGTGCTGGCCATTACTGGGGTGAGGAAACTACATTGTCACAGAGGGTAGGTCTGTAGCAGAAACCTTACCATAGAGCTGTGTGTGCTGCAGACTGCAGCTGCTGCTGCTGTAATAGGCATAGGCAGAGAGTGTAAACACTTTGGAGGACAACAAGCTGTAGGAGTAACTGTGGGAGTTGTGTCAACCTTGTTGTAGAGGCAGAGCCAGAATGAGGTTGCCCTTTCCACTCCAAATAAGGCATGTGTTTAAGATAAGTATGTTAGGCAACGGTATCACTAAGAGAGTAAATATAAGAATATGTTCACCATTTGGGCAACTGCCAGGCCATGTGTTACAGTCTGGTAGTAATTTGCAGCATGTATGGGGGCAGGCCTTGTTACTAGCAGGGACTCCCAATGTGTGTGTTAGCTATGCAGCTGTGATAATCTGCACAGTGACTTTGGAAAGATTGTGTGGTGCACTTTGATATTAGTGGCCCTCATTTGCAGTACCTGCTTTGACATTCTGTGTGAATGCATATTAATGCATGACGTGGCACTTTATGCACATATAGTTCTGCTATAGGGATATGTAAAGTATGTTCCTACCTGCTGGCCTGTGAAGTCCATCAGTGAAAAGCAGATGTCATTTGAAATGCATTTTCGGGATAAAGAGTACATGACTCAGTCATTAATTGCTGCCTTCACAATACTGTAAATTCACTTTTACACACCACTGGATTTGAAGCCAGGACTGTGTGTGTGGCAAAATGAAACATTTGCAAAGCGATTAACAGACAAAGCTGCTGAGTCACTGCTGTAGCAGGTGTATTTGCAAGATATATGTGCACATATACAGGATGTGACATACATTTTCTACATCCATCAGTATGTGCATGGCTTTATATGGATTTATGTGTGCACCAAGGTCCCAGTTGAACATGTATTTTGCCATTAATGCCTTAGCAGGTGTCTTTGGCCTCTATTACATCCATTATTATGTCTTTGGCTTTCTATTGGTGTACTATTGCACCAGAGTCCATGGTACACCCCCATTTTTTCTATTACTATTCAATCAAGTTTGTGCAGCGCATCGTGCAGCTCCACTGAAACACACTTAATGACTGTAACTGGCAATTGCTATGTTGTCTTTTAACCACCTGTTTTAAGTAAGAGTTGTGTGGTGTAGCAGGTTAATGCAGTGGTCTGCGAGTGCGATGGTCTTGGGTCCAAAATATGGGACAGATGTTTATTTTGTAAGTGTGCATTACAAGTTTAAAAACACATTTAGTCAATATAGCTCTATTTAGCTGAGCTGGGCAAAGCTGTGCAACACATAATGCATAAATATATAAAGAAAAGAAAAATGGGGAGATGGGAAAGTGGTGAAATGGGGTGCAAGCAGGGGGGAAAAACATAGTGAAAGGCAGGTAGGTATGTGCAGGATGGGTGTAGGAAAGAACCATAGCTATCCATTTCTTCATCAGCAACAACTGTGCACTTTGACAGAATTTGTACATGACTTTGAACTCTCAATCTCAGAGAGAGAGGTGAGGACTACATAACTGCATTGTCAAGCCTATTGGACCAAATTACATGTGTCCAGTGGACACATGTGCAAAATGGAGAGCTATGTATAGGACAATTTTTTTTGAGGACAGGTGCCAATTTTTTTTTTTTTTTAAGGTGAGAGTGGAATGTTGGGCAAGGGACATAGGTACGTGTGGGGGAGGTAAGTTGGGTAGGTGTGAATGCATTTGCAGACAGAAAAGACAGTAGATAGGGGTGCTGTGTGACACATGAGGGGGGGTGAACACCTTGGATAGGGAGGGTGTTGTGGAATCCAAGTCCCATGTGCCTCCATGATGACTCACATCTCCACTCATGGGAGTGTCAGCACTGCTCCTTCACTGCTCCAAGGGTGGCAGTGCTGGAGGCTGGACATCAGGGCAAGGCTACCTCACTAGGTCAGCCAGCATGTCCTTGATCTGGTGCAGGTGGCAGTCAAACTCACAGTAGACTGTCCTGCACATCAAGACAGGCAGCTCATCCTGGGTGACAACACCCCCTCCACCACTGTTCCTAGATGGGGGCCAGGCCCTGTCACATGTGGCAGTACTACCTGAGGCTGCAGGCAGTGGAAGGGTAGCAGAGAGGGCACCACACGTCTGGGTTCCAGACATACTGGGACCCGGTACCACGGCCAGTTGAGGCAAGGTAGGGGGAATCAGTCAAAACTGGTTTACCTTGACGTGCCATGGTGAATGAGTTATAGCAATATGTTAAAGTTAGTAATAAGCAAACCATCATTAGTATTAACATAATGGAACATCATTTTAATTCATACAAATGCATATTAATGTATAGCATGTGTAACACAACAGTAAATAACATAACAGTCAGTATGGTAACAACATGCCAGTAAGAGGTAAGCCATAAGGGTCACAAAATAGTTAGTATAACAAATTATGTTAATAGTGACTCATAATAACACATAACAATATTATATCACATTTTGCAAAAATATAGTTAAACAACATATGTTAATATTAAATCATAATAATAAATAACATTAATAAATAAATGAAGATAAGGGGTGGGGGGAAGAGAGAGAGAGAGAAACAATCCATTACTGACAGTGCAGACTATATCTCTGAAAACACTGATATGAAATACTCTACAGGCGTGAAATGTCAGTTCTAAGTACAGTGACTACAATTCTCCTACAGGTGATGTAGCACATACATACCTCTCAAGCTGTTAGCATAGGTCAGTATAGGCCAAGCAATAACAAATGCAGGTACACTACTACACAGGACACTTTCACATAATGTGGACTTCTGTAACTATCAAGGTGTTCTGTAAGCAGACTTGGTAATACATTGCATTCCAGGTAATCATTTTTCTGGTAATCCTGTGACAGATGGATTAGGCAGTTTTAATTACATTACATGAAATTGTGACACTTGAGAGGCATGTCTGTGTGCAGCACATAATCTAGATGTCTGTCATGCCTTAGTTGTCAGCCTTGGGAATAGAACCCAAAAGCTGTGACTACAGGGAACAACTGCAAAAAATTTAAATTTATTGGTATTGCTGATAACTGTCTGAAATGTTAGTGCAATCAACTCTGCTTATAACATGGGCTACCTCAACCATATACCATACACCATTTTTTCCTGTTGTGGGATAAAAAAAGAGCATTAGGTGACTGAATTTGTTTTGCATTCTAGAACTATTACAGTGCTGTACTTGACTGCAGTGACAGTAGAACACACATGCATGGCATACACCCTTACTACATTTATTGAAGCAAATCTCTTTAGGAATCAACTATGCTGCTTAGCACTTTATTGGTATTGCTGATAAGTGTCTGTGTAATGTAACCACAATCATATCTGTTCATAACATGAGCAACCTCACCCATATACCTTTTGTTCCTGGAGTGAGAAAAAGACATCATTATGTGACTGAATTTGTTTTGCATTCCAGAACTATTACAGTGGTATATCTGATTTCAGTGACAATAGAATACACATGCATGGAATATGGCCATAATAAAAGTCTTTTGGTTTTTCCCGGTTAGGGGTCACCACAGTGGAACTCCAGTCCACTAATGACTGGCAGTGGATTTTTATAGTGTCGAGTTGCCAGCCTAACCTCCAACATTCAAAGAAGGCACACCCATTCACGCAAGCACCTACCTCCATGTCTTTAGACATCACTCGACTGCAGGGAGGACATGCAGACTCCACACAGAAGGTGCTCCAGCTGAAAATCGAACAAGAGAACCTCTTGCTTAAGGACAACAATGCAAACCGCTGCACCACCATGGCTGGGATACAGAATATGGCCATAATGAATTTATTAAAACAGATTTCTGTAGGAATTAACAATGCTGCTTAACACTTCATTTGTATTACTGATAAATGTCTGTGAAGTCCACACAATATCTTCCCATGGACCGGGCTACCTCAGCCATATACCTTTATTACCTGAATAAGGAGGAACAGAGAGCATTATGTGACTGATAGTGGCCTGGAGACAGCCTTGGACCATACTATGAGTTAAACAATACAGTTTGCAGGCCATTACTTTTGCATTCTACAGCTATTATATTGTTACACTTGACTGCAGCAACCTTACCATAGACAAGTAATGCATACAGCTCTCCCGCAATGGTTATGACAACACAATCCTGCTGTACACCATTTTGCTTACTCTTATTGGTATTGTTTATTGCAATGCAGTTGTTATTGTTCATTTATTGCACTACAGTTTTTATAGTGTATACTTTATAGCAGTAAATGCTTTTCTCTTTCTTGCTTATTGCACTACAGTTAGCATAATAAATCCATACATACCACACTCACGGCACAACCTGGCCAGGCGCCTGGCATGGGACTCAACATTGTGAGCCCTCTCAGCTGCAGTTGTAGAGAGAGAAGCACACCATTATGCATACCAGTTTTGCAGACATTCAGCTTGCATATTGGTAAAACAGAGGAAAAAGTACTTACATATTTGTGGGACATTCCCAGCTCTAGCTTCTTGGACCCAGGTGTTCAGGGTTCTCCTCTTTCTCCTCTTCAGGTCATCATAATGGTGACAACACTGCTCACCTGTATGGGGGATACCAGTAACACTGGTGAGTTCCCTAGCCAACTGGTCCCAGGCCACCACCTTACAATCCGAGCTCTGGAAACTGCCCTGCAGTTCCTGGGTTCATATTTTTTTACCAGGAACCCAACAAAGACCCTGGACTCCTGAACACCCCATCCCTGCACCTGAAAGTGCGCACCTTCACCAGCACTGCCTGCCATATCACCAGTTGATTAGACTCCAAAGACTGTTGTAGAACTCCCACCTACTGTGCCTAATATAGGCTGTTTTCCTGCCCTTACATGTCACTGAGCAATATTCAAAAAAGTGCTGTGTTGCTTAGCAGCACACAAACCAGCTAAGTGCAGCTAAGCAAAAACTCACACAACAGGGGTTTTGGCTAAGCTTAGCACCGCCCAAACAAAAGGAGCCATTCGCATGTTTAAGCAGTGCTCAGCCCAGCACAGCAGTGTCATATTTCACAAATCTGTTTTTAAAATTAAACATATATAATAAATTATATACATCTTATCATTGCTACGGACATAAAACCCAGGACTTACTAAACATTAGGCTGTAACTCTACTCATTTAGGTACTTGAATATTATGAAAACAACTATACCCTCACATATACTACTGGGCTACCTGTTAGCATTGCTAAGTACCCCAGTGCACCACACAAATGTGCTTAAATAGACCCAGGCAAAAATAATTAATTACATCCAGTCTATATTTTGAGATGTCTAGCAGCTGTCGGCTATGTATGTATTAGCACTGCTTGGCTCTGTGGCACTCCACACCACACCTTGCAAACAGCAATTAAAAAAATAAAACAGGAAAACATACAAAAATATTTCAAATAATAAAAATATGTAATTATGATAATTAATGACATCTGGTTTATATTTTTACATGTCTGGCAGGTGTCATCTGTCTATATGTGAGCACAGCTTGGCATTGTTGTGCTCTGCACTGTGCCATGCAAACATGCAAAAAAACAGAAAAAAAAAATAAAATAAAATATTACACATTTGACCCAATTCACTGCATTTCAACAGTAACGGGGAGCTTTACAGGCCATCCACAACCATGGGTAGCCTCTAGACTTCTCCCTACACCAATTCAATATCCCTGTTCCTATGATCTCCCTTGGCAGAGCCCCATCATTAATATGCATGGCATGCTGCCGAGGGGGAACCATGGCTGTGTACATGGATACCTTCAGTGTCGGCTCTATGCAGAGCCTACATGGATTTTAGTGTCTATATTACATAATCAAACTTTTAAAAGTTCGAACATCATATAGTAAACACCATATGATCGAACTTTTAAAAGTTCAAAAATGTAATTAAAAAAAATAAACCAAAGAAAAAACCTACCTGAACGGTTTAAGCAGTGTACCCCCTACACCTCCCTTTAAATATACCAACTCCAAGATCGCACTACAGTGCAGAAAAGGGAAAAATTGAAACGTATGAACTTTTAAAAGTTCGATCATATGGTGTCGACCATATGACATTCAAACTTTTAAGAATTCGACAATGTAATATAGACCCAGATTTTATTAAATCCTGGGATATATATTTTAAGAAGGGGAGAGATAAGAAAATGGATAAAGACATAGGGAAGGGAAAACACAAAACTGTAAAGTCTATAACTGTGAAGAAAATATAGCAGTCTGACCTTGAATTAGTACCAGAAAACTAAAGGAGATTTTAAAAGGAAAACAGGAAACTTACAATTTTTTTACATCCTTTCTGTGCCCTTCAGTTGACCATCAGGTAGTCTCCAGGGCTGCTCCTATAGTTCCTTTTACCTTAATATCCTCAGTGTTATTCTCCCAGGACTGGGACATCACTAGTGGTGGGTCAGGAAGTGGAATGGACAACAGTGGAAAAGCCAGTAAGATCACATATGCTGTCCTACACATCAGGAATTGTTTTGTATTCCCTAACTGGATAATGCTACTAACATCATGCTTATCACCACACAAAATGTCACTTAACACCAGCCCCCATTAAATGCTGAAATGATAATGTCAATCTGCTTCACAATTTTTGTGCCACCCCTATCACTGGGGATATGTCTGATCATGGGCAAAATCCTCTTTCTCCCCAGTGGGGAAGGTGGCAAAAAGCTGTTTCTCCCCCCACCTTACCTGGCTTCTCCAGCAACTGAACCACTATTCAAACTCATGTTAGCTGGGTTGTAGTCATGGATCGATAACTCTATGCCATGGAACCAATTCAGAGATGTTTATTTAATGATTTATTTATGTATTTAATTACTTGCAGTTTGTTTACCAGGAATGTGTGGATAAAAGGGTACCTATTTTCAGAGAAGACTGCTTTCACTGGTTCTACCTGACAGACAGAACTCGTAGTATAACATGGAGAAATAGATGATGAAGGACGGGTATTAACTTTGGGAATTACTGCGTGCTTATCCTGGAGCTGAAGAGCAGGAACTCTATCATGTGTCTTTGAGGTGGAATCTCAGGTGTGTTTTAAAAGAGTGCTGGTTTTATAGCTATCTAATAGCTAATTTCTCTGTCTCCCACCATGGCATATCACACCCCACTCTTCAATAATATGTGGGGTTCTCCGCTATAAAAATATGAATAGAAATATAAAAATGTTAATTATAAATAACAGTAATTAATTTCTGCATTATATCCTAGATTAGCAGACTTAATGTTATTTTGTTAATAACTGATAATTATTTTGATAATAGTTAATAAGTCCTTGCACTTTCTAATACTGCCTATTATTACCTGATTAAAGATGCCATACAAAAAAGGTCTGGATGCCATAAAGAGCTATGAGTATGCTAAATTCAGTAAGAAAGCTGAAGCATGCATGTCTACAGCTGGGGGGTTGATTTTATCATCCTGAATGTATTCATAAGGACTTAAAAAGTAAAACTTTGTGGGCATTCAGAAGCTATGGAGCTCAAACACTTGATGCCCTGTCTTCTTAGGTCTAAAAGTCACACATCTCAGTCTTTTATTATGCAGCTGCTGTTGCTGTTCCAAATCTTGATCTGGTCATTTTGTCTAAGCTCATTTACTTTATGCAGTGTTGTGATATGGCATTATTTCGCTGACCCCATGTGCAAAATGGGAAAAAGTGTTGAGGAGGGATGGATGGACACTTTTACAAAATTAGAGTTACTTTATGCAGAGATTATGTAATTTACACAGAATTATAGGCTTCTTTTACTACATAAAAGTGTATATTAATTCACATTCTCATATTCTGACAATGTTTCAAGTCATTAGTAGTAATGTTTTAAGAGTGTCCATGATATAGCACTCAACCTCTTAGGTTCATAGGTTCATAGGTGTGTACTAGGCTAGTGGTCCTGGGGCCCTTACAAGCCTAGCCCGTAGAAGGGAACTGGCATTGTGCTGTCCGACGTTAGTTCCCAGTGTCTCTATCAAGTAGAGCCACTGGAGTGATCCCCAGGGTGAACTTTCTATTTCCCATCTACTCATCAAGATTTCTCTTGAAGGGGGCCAGTGAGGTGCTCTGCTTGACATGTAGGGGAGGTCTATTCTAGAGCATGGGCAGCCTCTGGGTTGTGAACCTGTCCCTCCATGAACAGGAGGTTGAGGTCTCTGGGGTGTGTGGTACGTAGGGACTGGGATTTCATTAGATGTAGCATTTCTAACAGAGCTGGGTCAGACATGGCTTTGTAAGTCAAGCAGAGATCGCCTATTAGTAGATGATATGAGACAGAGAATAGCTGGGTTTTTTTGAGTCTGTCCATGTATGACATGTGTTTAAGGCCTAGGATCCTCTTCGTGAGGTACTTTTGTGGCCTCTCCAGCTGTTGCAGGTGATTAGTGAGGTACATACCAAATGGGGCATTGTACTCGATGATTGGCCTAATGAGGGAACAGTAGAGAGAGAGATGATGGCCTCTTTCTTCCTGGATGCAAAACCCTTGGTAATGAGATGTGTTACATAGAAGGACTTTCTGACCACAGTGGCAATGTGGTGGTCAAAGGAGAGGTTGTTGTCAACCTCTGTCCCCCAAAAAAATCTGGACAAAGCCAGAAATAATCGGGAGACAAAGCCTAAACAACAGGGACACATTTTAAATATTGCTCTTATAAACTCTGAAAGTTGCTAGAATAAAAAGCTCTTGTGTTACCAAGCATTTTCTGAAGGATATGAAGTATGCAATTCAAATGACTGTCATTATTTAGTGAATCCGGTCCCAACCGATTTGTCTCAGAAATCCAGAAAATCACAAATTTTGTGAGGAACAAACCAAAGATATGAGGCAAAAATCTATACATTTGGCAAAAATCTGTACAGTTGAGAGGTATGCCCATGATTGTCATTGGTTGTCTGTGATCATTTCTGTATTTGTCTGTGATTTTTTTGAGATGTGTCCCTCATTGGTTGAGAGCTGTGGTGCAGAGTAAAAGCAGTTTTTTAACACAACACAATTCCTGTTGTAAGAGAGCAATTTGTGTTTATTTTGGGGCATTTGCCCCCTCCCCATTATTTTAGACTTTGTCCAGACTTCTTGTGCTAAGAGGTTGAGAGGTATGCAGTAGTCAATTAATATACAGAAGGGCAATAACAACTGTTTTTGTACTCCTTCCGAATTCTGCCACATTTCACCAATTGGGATAAAGGCTGTCCCTCTTAATCCCTCCTAAACTGTTTATTTTGTATTTTTATTTTTATTATTTTTTTATGAAAAAAGGTGGTGAATTAATTTACATTTAGATAATGACAGCAATTAGTTATAAATTTCAGAAAATTTATATAATTTTTTTCTCATTCTGTCTCAAGCTAATAGTGCTAATATTTTGGTATCCTTGATTGTCTCTAATTATTTCTGGTGACTGACTGATGACTTTTGTGGAATAGTTGGAGAATAATGAGAGGACACTGTTACACTTATAGATTTCTTTTACCTCAGAAAATATTAATTGATTCACTTTTATTACTCTGTCAGTGTCTCAAGTTAATATTAGTAATATTTTAAGTGTCCCTGATTGTCTGTACTGCTCCATGATTATTTCTGGATTTGTCCCCAATGTGAGAGAGGTATGGATGGTGACTGTTTCTGATTATAGAAAGCAAAGCTGGAAGTTAATATAGGTATTTCTGTGGTCTGGTATACACACACACACACACACACACACACACACACACACATAGACATATGTAAAAAGACGCACATACTATATACGGACACACATACATATTCAGATGCATACACATGCATGCAACTACTGTAAAAAAAAACAGCATTTCAGACTGCTTTTGTTGTCACAGTTCACTGTTGTGCTTTGTTTCCTCCACCTGAGGGTTGATGGACACATACAGAAGAGGCTGTTTAAAACTTATTGTCAGGAATGCATGCGCACTAACTAAGCAGTGCCTCGGCAGTTTCAGTCAGGTATTATTGCATGTGCACTAACTAAGCAGTGCCTCTGCAGTTTCAGTCAGGTATTGTTGCATGTGTACTAACGAAGCAGTGCCTCGGATGTTTCAGTCAGGTATTGTTGCATGTGTACTAACTAAGCAGTGCCTCGGATGTTTCAGTCAGGTATTGTTGCATGTGTACTAAATAAGCAGTGCCCCGGATATTTCAGTCAGGTATTGTTGCATGTGCACTAACTAAGCAGTGCCTTGGACGTTTCAGTCAGGTATTGTTGCATGTGTACTAACTAAGCAGTGCCTCAGACATTCCAGTCAGGTATTGTTGCATGTGTACTAACTAAGCAGTGCCCCGGACGTTTCAGTCAGGTATTGTTGCATGTGTACTAACTAAGCAGTGCCTCGGACGTTTCAGTCAGGTATTGTTGCATGTGTACTAACTAAGCAGTGCCTCGGACGTTCCAATCAGGTATTGTTGCATGTGTACTAACTAAGCAGTGCCTCGGACATTTCAGTCAGGTATTGTTGCATGTATACTAAGTAAGCAGTGCCCTAGATGTTCCAGTCAGGTATTGTTGCATGTGTACTAACTAAGCAGTGCCTCAAAAGTTCCAGTCAGGTATTGTTGCATGTGTACTAACTAAGCAGTGTCTCGAACGTTCCAGTCAGGTATTGTGCAGCTTCAGTGTCATGCTGCTTCCAAGCTGCTGAAGCTGTGGAGTCCAATTCATAGGAAAGCTGAGCTGCAGTTAGAATTGCAATCCCATGTGTGCTTTGTACCAGAGTCCTGAATACCCAAAAAGCTGAGCTGCAGTTAGAATTGCAATCCCATGTGTGCTTTGTACACCAGAGTCCTGAATACCCGGAAAGCTGAGCTGCAGTTAGAATTGCAGTCCCATGTGTGCTTTGTACCAGAGTCCTGAATACCCAGAAAGCTGAGCTGCAGTTAGAATTGCAGTCCCATGTGTGCTTTGTACTAGAGTCCTGAATACCTGGAATGCTGAGCTGCAGTTAGAATTGCAGTCCCATGTGTGCTTTGTACACCAGAGTCCTGAATACCTGGAAAGCTGAGTTGCAGTTAGAATTGCAGTCCCATGTGTTCTTTGTACCAGAGTCCTGAATACCCAGAAAGCTGAGCTGCAGTTAGAATTGCAGTCCCATATGTGCTTTGTACCAGAGTCCTGAATACCCGGAAAGCTGAGCTGCAGTTAGAATTGCAATCCCATGTGTGCTTTGTACACCAGAGTCCTGAATACCCGGAAAGCTGAGCTGCAGTTAGAATTGCAGTCCCATGTGTGCTTTGTACCAGAGTCCTGAATACCCAGAAAGCTGAGCTGCAGTTAGAATTGCAGTCCCATGTGTGCTTTGTACTAGAGTTCTGAATATCCGGAATGCTGAGCTGCAGTTAGAATTGCAGTCCCATGTGTGCTTTGTACACCAGAGTCCTGAATACCCGGAAAGCTGAGCTGCAGTTTGAATTGCAGTCCCATGTGTGCTTTGTACCAGAGTCCTGAATACCCAGAAAGCTGAGCTGCAATTAGAATTGCAGTCCCATGTGTGCTTTGTACCAGAGTCCTGAATACCCTCTTCTCTGGACGTTTTGTAAAGCACTCAGAGGCAGATGGAGGTATAGCCTTTGGCTTTAGCTCATGCACTGCCAGTCGGACATTTTGCAGTGTACTTGGGCTTTCATTGCAGGTGTTGTGTACTGAAATTCTGCTAAGTAAAGCAGTGGCCTAAGATGTTTCTTTAGTGAATTTGAGATGGCAATACATAAGGAAACTTTTTTTAACCAGAAAAAGTAATTTTTACAGTTGTGATGCTGTGATTACAATGCCATATTTTCTAGCTGGTAAAGCTGTGGGGTTGAATGTACAGACAGGTGTGCTGCAGAGGTAGAGTCTAAGGTTAGACTACAATTGTGAGTTTTTTATGTGCAAATCATGTTTATTACCTGTGTAGAAAATGCAACTTTGGTTACTGTGTATTGTTGTGGAAAAGACTTAGGAGGATAAGGGTGACAGGCACACTAAAAGAACAAAATACTGTCTGTGCAGAAGGAGGCAGCCAAGAGAGTCATGGAAAACATGGCATGGCAGCAGAGTTTTATGAACTTGTCTGTTACCACAGTTGCTTTCAATATACTTGACTAGGAATATTTTTGGAAGGTGAGATTCTGGATGCAAAGAAAACAGAAATGGGACCTTTCATTTTAGAAAATGAAGAGACAAGCTGTGACAAAAATCCAGGCATGAAGTAATATTCTGATTGCCAAACACAGGGCTGAGTTAATGATGGTGAAAAGTTTCAGACTTGTATGTCAACTGATGATGAATGCTGTCATTTCAGAAATGAGTTAAGTAATAATTTATATAGATTTTCTGTGATAAAATGTACTTTGGCATATGTAGCTCACCTCTTATTAATAGGTTCAGATTTATATTGGTAACAGGACTTCGCAACATTACGTAGCACAGGTGCATAGACAGAACAAAGATACCAATCCATACTTGGAAGAACACTTTCATAATGCATAAGCATGCATCTGGAGCTGCTAAAAGGAAAAAGAAGAGAGAAGAAATGGAAGTGAAAAAACAGATGGTATTCATGCAGTCTTTTCTGAGTCAAAAGTCTTCAGTGTCTTCCAGTGCACATGAGCTGCAGCCAGAGTCTGCATTGGCAACTTGCTCCACCAGTGAAGGATCTGAATCCATTATACCTACACAGATGGCAGGGTCGAGCACAGCCATGGAGCACAGTGACTAGCCAAGAAGTCTTTGAAAGTATCAGCACCATACCTGCGGGGCCTGAAGCTGCCAGTACTAAAAGCAGACAAGGTTTAACTTCAGTGACAAGTGAGCAAATACCTGATACTCAGACTCCACCGAAATCTACCTCTTTTATATTGAGACCACCAGCAACTGGTGAGAAACCAGTGAAAGATTTGATTAGCTATTATCATCATCCTGCTGGGTGGGATACTGTCTCAGAAAACTTGAGGGAAAACTCCTTTCACAATAGAATACAAAATACTGCCACAGAATTTTCTGCCCCAAAAAGGATATATACTGATGGTGCAAGATATTTCAGCCCTGAACTGTATATTAGGAAAAAAGGAATAATGAAGCTATTCCCCGTAACTGGCAAATCTACTCACCATCAACAGGGGCTGTGTGCCTTGTAAACTGTATAGTACTTTACCTCATACTCACTGTGTGCTGTGTGCCTTGTAAACTGTGCAGTACTTTACCTCATACTCACTGTGTGCTGTGTGCCTTGTAAACTGTATAGTACTTTACCTCATATTCTTGCTACATCAGGCTTTAATGACTGGAAGAATGCAGCAGTAAGGTTTCATAAGCATGAAAATTCTGCTGATCACCGCAAATGTGTCTTCAAATTTAAGGAAAGAGCACATCATCAAACCTGGATAGACCGTGCCCTTGTGGAACAAGTAGGCCATGAACAAAAATACTGAAAATAAGTTTTAAGATGGGTTGTTGCAGTGGTAAAGTTCCTTGCTGAACAAGGTCTACCATTTACAGGGACTGAAGAACTCTGGTTCCACACAGAATGAAAATTCGCTGGGTTGTCTCAAACTCCTCTCTTCGTTTGATCCTTTTCTTGATGAACACATGAAGATAGATGGAGGTGCAGGAAGAGGGGTTAGCAGCTATTTGTCCTCAACTATAGTTGAGAAATTTATACAGCTAATGGGAGCCAAGGTTCTGCACACAATATTGCTGGAAGTCAAAGAGGCCAATTATTTTTCTCTTGTTTTTGACTGAACACCAGATCTCAGCCACACTAACCCACTAGCAATTGTTATATGATATGTTAAGAAAGATGGGCCTGTGGCAAGATTTCTAGGATTTGTTGCTATTCACTCTCACACAGCAGAACACCTGGAAAGGACAGTTTTGTCAGTTGTATCTGAGAAAAATATTGACATTCACAACTGCCGAGACCAGAGCTATGATAATGTTAGCACATGTCTGGTAAATACATTGGCTCACAGGCTAGACTCTGTGCTATCAATCCACTGGTAAAGTATATACCTTGCTCACCACATTCACTAAATCTGGTAGGAACATGTGACCCTGTGTCTTGTGTAAAAGCTGTATCTTTCTTTAATCTTTTGGAACGTGTTTACACATTTTTCTCAAGTTCAACCCACAGGTGGGAAGTTCTGAATCACCAACTTAAGAATGTTCCTGGAAATCCTTCTGTAAAGCAACTGTCTTCGACAAGATGGGCTGCTCATGCCGCTGTGACAATAGCATTGCAGAGAAGTTTCCTTTATGTCACTGAAGCACTCATGTTGTTGAAGAGGTCTACTAATGAACAAGCAGGTGTGTGACATGAGGCAAAAGTTCTGATAGACCAACCAAACTCTTTTGAAAATCTTCTTCTTGTGTGCAGAAATGTACTAGAAAGACTGAATGCACCAAGCAAGAATTTACAAAACATGAAAATCTCTCTTGATGAAGTGGTTACCCTTTACACTTCGATAACTGAATATGTACAAAAAATGAGAGATTCATTTGATACCTATGAAAGGGAAGTGAAAAAAATGAGTACCAAGCATACATATGCAGCTGAAGGAAGATGAACAAGGAAACTGAAACTATTCCATGACAAAGCACAAACCAGTGAACAAGATTTCTCTGCTAGAGACAAATTAATCTTTGAGACATTTAACTAATTACAGATAGTCTAGCTGTGGAATTAAAAAAGATGGCTGTCCTACGAAGTACTTCATAGCCACTTTAGAATTTTAAACTTGAAATTACCGATGTCACAGAAGGACTTGCAAAAAGCTTACAAAAGTACTATGCAGATGATCTGGAAGAGTGTTTCACAGGAGAATTCTTGCAGTTCTTGTCTTTAATCCCACAGACTTGCATAGACAGCCCTGTTGCAATGAGACAGTATATCACTGACCATGACCTAGAGGAAGCATTCCCCAATGTTAAAACTGTACTCCATATATTCCTGTTTATGCCTGTTGTCGATGCCAGTGGGGAGAAGTCCTTCTCTTGTTTTAAAAAGGATAAACAGTGAAAGAAGAGCATCCATGCACCATACCCTCTATAGCTCATTACTTGAATATGTACAAAAAATCAGAGATTCATTTCATATGAAAGGGAAGCCAAACAAATGGTGACTACCAACCATACCTATGCAGCTAAAGGAAGACAAACAAGGAAACCAAAACTATTTCATGACGAAGCACAAACCAGTGAACAAGAGTTCGCTGCAAGAGACAAATTCATCTTTTAGACATTTAATTAATTAATTAATTAATTAATTAGTTTAATTTTATTTAATTTAAGAAATTTGGGGGGGGCATGATAATGTCATGTGACAGGGGGCCACACTCCAGTGTCCTGCCTAGGGGCCCCATATGACCTTGATCTGGCTCTGGGTGGAATTAAAGTTATTCACTTAAAATCAGTCACCTTTATGCATTTTGTATGGAAAGGAAGCTAAGTTTTGCTTATCTCTATGAATTACAGTAACACATAAGTGCTTACATCAGCAGAGTCACATAAATACACCCCAGGTAGTTGTGGACAAGCTGCGCTGACTGGTCCTAAGCTAAGCTACCTTCATGAATATGCGGATGTGCCTTATATATCTGAAATTTCCATATGCACAGAAAAAGAAAAATGGAGTCAACAACATTTAGGTTGCATAATCCTGAAGACTAAACCTTACTCATCTTCTGTACTCTGACACACCTTATCACCTCATACAATTCAGCTCCATTTCCAGCACAGGTAAGGTGACCTACAGAGTTGCAGGCCTGGCAGGCAGGCTGAGTGGATAGTTCAGGTTTGGGCAAGATGTAAGTATTTTAATGTTTTATTTTTAAATCTTACCTAGAACAAGGCTAGTAAATTCTAGATATACTGTACAAATGCAGCTAAATGCAAGAAGATATGTATGTGTAAGTGCAAATATGTCTAATGTCTCTAATTAGTCTGAAAAAAATCATTGTGAGTGAAATGACAAAAGCGCTAACTAATAAACCATCTTTTTGGAGTTACCTATTGAAGTGGGCTGTTTGGTTATTTTATATATATATATATATATATATATATATATATATATATATATATAAATTATCAGGGGATGTGAGGGGTGCAGAGGGCTTGCCCCCTGCAAAAACACTTATATTTGGTTTACATCTGCTTTACTCTGCTCCGGGGTAAACTATAGAGCATCACAGAACATGTAGACATTTCTTGTCTTGACATAATAATGTTGATATCCTGGATGTTGACATAGCTGGTCTTTTGATTAGCTGCCATACCTCCATATATATACATATTTATACACAATCAGATTTGAACATATTTGCACTTCCACCTAATTTGATATGCTATATGATATATTATATTCATATAATATATACTTATGAATTATTTGTATTATAGACAGATAGCTTTCAAAAACTTCTTTGTGCAGGGTATAAAATATTTATTAATATGATAATTGTATAAGACAGAAGTTGTTTTCCAAAATGATATCTGATCATAAAAGGTGTCTGACTTCAGCCACCACACCCTAATCAGAGAGTCTTCTTGAGTAGAACGCTAACAGCAATGCACATCTTGACTTGGCAATATTTGCCTGTTCTTCCTTTCAAAAGTGCTCCAAATCTGTCAGATTGCGAGGGCATCTCTTGTGCACAGCCCTCTTCAGGTCACCCCACAGATTTTCTATTGGATTTAGGTTTGGGCTCTGGCTGAGCCCTTCCAAAACTTTAATTTTCTTCTGGTGAAGCCATTCTTTTGTTGATTTGGATGTATGCTTTGGGGTCATTGTCATGTTGAAAGGTGAAATGCCTCTTCATCTTTAGCTTTCTAGCAGACGCCTAAAGGTTTTGGGCCAAAAGTGACTGGTATTTGGAGCTGTTCATAATTCCCTCCACCTTGACTAAAGCCCCAGCTGAAGAAAAGCAACCCCAAGGCATGATACTGCCGCCACCATGCTTCACTGTGGGGACAGTGTGTTTTTGGTGATGTGAAGTGTTGTTTTTGCACCAAATGTACCTTTTGGAATTGCGCCAAAAAGTTCAACCTTGGTCTCATCAGACCATGACACTTTTTCCCACATGCTTTTGGGAGACTTTATGTATTGTTTTGCAAATTTTAGCCAGGCCTGGATGTTTTTCTGTGCAAGAAACAGCTTCCATCATGCAACTCTATCCCATAGCCCAGACATATGGAGAATACGGGAGATTGTTGTTACATGTAGTACACAACCAGTACTTGCCAGAAATTCCTGCAGCTCCTTCAGTGTTGCTGTAGGTCTCTTGGCAGCCTCCCTTACCAGTTTTCATCTTGTCTTTTCATCAATTTTGGAAGGACATCCAGTTCTTTGCAACATCACTGTTGTCCCATATTTTCTCCACTTTTTTCTGACTGTCTTCACTGTGTTCCATGGTATATCCAATGCTGTGGAAAATTTTTGCACCCTTCTCCTGACTGATATCTTTCAACAATGAGATCCCTTTGATGCTTTGAAAGCTCTCTGTGAACCATGGCTTTTGCTGTAGTAGGTAACTGAGAAAATGTCAGGAAAGTTCTAGTAGGACAGCTGAACTTTATTTGTGGTTAATCAGTCTCTTTAATTGATGGCAGGTGTGTACCCAAGAAGACTGAATGCTGTAATTAAATCAAAAGGTGCTTCAACAAAGTATTAGTTTAAGGGTATGCACACTTATGCAACCAGCTTATTGTAAGTTTTTTATTTTTTATATGTTTCCCCTAACAAGATTTGTTTGTTTTTTAATTGAATTGTACAGATTACAGGTCACATTAAAAGTGGGAAAAGTTTTGAAATGATTTATTGTGGTCTCATTTTTAATATCACAAAAACCTGGCATTTTAACAGGGCTGTGTACACTTTTTATATCCACTGTATGTTCATTTTTCCAGAGGTCCTAGGAGTAACCCATCCACATTCCTTCCAGGCCAGGGACCATTCACCATCTACCTCTCCAGGGGCATGCTCACAGGCTTGGGGCAGTGCCACTGGTCCTATAGGCACCCTGGCATGGGGTAGCTTGGCAAATCACAGAGACCATAAGCTTTGGGACTTCGTTGAGGATGTGGTGGACCAGGTTGTAGAGAGACAGCTCTGGCCAGTCTGGGATACTCTACTGCAGGTGCGAGACCTGCTGCCCCAGTTGGGCCTGACCATTACACCACCAAAGGTGTCCACCTCCTCAACATCAGGGTCCTCCACTGCACCATCATCAGGCAGTTGAAATGTTTGAGGTCCTATGGACATGAGTGTTCCTAGGAGGAACACTTCTTCAACTCCCTCCTTCCCTAATCCTCTCTTATAGTCCCTCTAACCTTCTTCTTACCCAAACTATAAAAACAATTTGAAATATAGGAGAGTCTATCCTCCCAACGACATGGAAGCCCTCATCTCCCACCACCTCCAGCACAGCCCTCTTGATGTGTTCCTAATCTATTAAGTTATGTATTCTCCAGAGCAAGGAAACTTACTTTATGTTTTACAATACATTCAGCAAATATGAAACTCACTGAAGCTAGCAATCACATCTCTTTGTTATGTCTCCCCTTTTTCCATCTTTCCTACATTGCTCTTTACACTCTTTCAAAGAACTAGTTAGGGGGATCCATATCAGGACACCTTTATAGAAAGCATATGCCCCCCCCCCTTTATATTTTTTAAAGTTAATACCAATAACTGTGCTGGGTGTTGTTTGCTTTAAATATGTGTCAATCCTTCTAACGTGCTTGAGCATTGCCTTGTTCATCCATAATACTCAAGTTCTTCTGAAATTATATGAGCATTTATGTTTCCATGTGATAATTCACACATACTTAAAGATTAACTTCACCATCTTTATGCATTTCACAAAACTGGGATTTTTTTTTTGCAGAAGCTTTTGCAATCAGATAGCCTGCTATTAATTTATTTGCATATAAGCATAGTGGCGTTATTCATGAATAACCACTACAAAAGTGTGAACGTCAGAACTATGAATGTCACTCTTCATTCCCCTGCAGAGGATTGGTTCTCATGCCTTAAAATGATAATTATTGACTTCTATGTGAGAAACAGAAGATATATAAGCAGCCAAGCAATGAACTGTCATCTAAGTTTTGTTTGTTCACTTAAATTGAGAAATGTATTAGTTAAAAAAAAATCTCAACGTCTTCTAATCCATTATGAGAAGCACTTGTTGCACTATTGACAAAATCTGAAGTTAAAATTTTAAGTATGGAAGACGACCTGCACAAAATACGTCCAGAAACAGTCTCCTTATTCAGCAAAATAAGAAACTACAGTCTAGGACTGCTATGGAAGATTATTATTTGATTATATATATAACATTAGCAATTTGAAAGAACTGACATTTAGCTTTCATAGTTAATTTCCAATATATTTTTAAGCTTTAGCAAATATTCAATATTTATTTCACTCTAATTCTGTCTAGGTCATTTGCACAGAATTTTTACAAGCATTTTTAAAAAAGCATTCCCAGCAAACAAAATACTCAAATGATACTAACACCAGCAAAGGTCAAGTAGCATGTAACTGTCACAGATATATTAGGCCTACATGAATGGTAAGAAACTGATACGTTTTTGTTCCATTATGAAACATGAAACTCATTAAGGCTAGCAATCATGTCTGAATTCCAAACTGCATTTCCTGGTAAACAGACTATCATATTTGCTGAATGTGTTGTACAACATAAAGTCAGTTTCCTTGCTCTGGAGAATACATAACTTAATACATTAGGTCTAATTTCTCTCTCTCTCTGTTTCCTGTACAGGCACTGTATTAGTTAGCTTACAAGAAAGTATGTCTAATTTAAGCAGAAAACAAAGCTTGGTTATATGAATGCATATCATAATTCTAAATTTTGTGTGTGAATCCATAGTTCTTGAGATACAGAAAGGTCAATCTGTGAAATGTGTTTGAGGATTTGTGTCTTAATTTGAAATTTGTAACTTACAAAGGACTAATTTTTGAAAACATGGAATCTGTTAAAGAAGATTTCTTCTTCTGTTGGACTTTCAAATACAAGTGCTGTGCTCAGAAGTGTCCTTGAGCTCTGAGCAATAACTGTTCGATATTCCAAGACTCGTTTCTGCGAGTCCTGGCATAGCAAGAAATGGTGATCTTGGAGTTGGTATATATATATATATATATATATATATATATATATATATATATATATATATATATATATACACACTACACTGAGAAACTGTCCACACTAAGATCTAACATCAGCAATGAGAAACTGTCTATCAGGCATAGGTGCCAGAAGCTGTTGAAGACTGGGGGGGTGGGGGGGTATAGGGCAAGACGGGCACTTAGTGATTTAAAAAGGCCACATTTTTTAAAGGTATTTAGTACCATTACAGGAGCATCAGCGTGATGCAAGCTAAGCTTCATTAAGGACAATTGCGCATACATTTCTTACAGAATTAGAGATTAAGCCAACCTGTGATGATATGAGTTGGTATGTGTTAAAGGAGTAATGGCAGTACCGTTAAATCAAGCATGCCATTCTGAAGTGCGTTACTCTTTTCTGTATAACTTATCAGTGAAGAGGAATTAGCTGACAAAAGTACTTGATGCAGTACTTGACCTGCATAGAGAGAACTGCAATAGCTTTGTAAGCTGGGATGCAATGGATCTATTTCTGACCATAGTACTGACAACATACCATACACTTTATGCTGTGCAGCTGTAAATATGCAAGCTGTAGTACTGCTAAAGCTTGCGCGTTTCCTACTTCCTAATAAAGTTTACTGTGAGCTGCCAGGACTGTGGTCAGAAGTAGACAAACACAAAGTCCCATCTTATATTTCACTAGGCATGCAGTAACAAAAGTGGGGGAAAATACTGTGTTGCTGAGCTTGGAGTCTAAGAAGCAATAATGAAATAAAAGGCAATGCAAGCTTGTATACAAGTCAAGCCATCATATATTGAGGTAAAAAGTGCCTTAGCAAAACTGCAAAACTGTTGGTAGGATAATATTACATCATACAAACTAGAAATGCAAATAAGAGGATTACATCTATATATCACTTACCAGAAGAACTGCAATACAAGTACTCCACTTATTACATCAGGTTGGATTATGCAGCTGACATTAACAGACTTCCCAACATAGTATTGCATCACCTCAGGAGTTCAACACTGATGCTTTCACACAGATTTCACAGCACTAAATGAAAGCAGTGATTAACAGAATAGACATTCAGGGCAGTCAAATTCTATATAGTAAATGTAGCAGCATTTTCAATGTAAGGTGACATCTTGTTGAAATACTTGTCAAGGAATGTGTTTCTGAATCTGCACGTACCTTTTCCATGCCATACATCCTGACCAAATCTTACTATAGCACATTTAAACTATGGCAGTAACAAGCTACACGGAAAACACTTTAGGGTATACTTATTTATTTGTTGTTAAGTATGTAAGGGGAGTGGTTCAAACAACTCTTTTTAACATCAACCTGAGCTCACACAGTGTAATAGAATGGTAGACTGAAATATCATAACAAACTAAGAGTATAAAAGGCATAAAAGACTAAACACTACAAAATTGTATGAAAATATAGGCTACAAAACAGGGACTGTAGTATGGAGTAAATTAAATTAATGTATCAAGGGTGATTTGGCATATTGAAAGAAAGCAACATTTGTATACAGGCTATTTACAATTTACAGTGAGTCAAACATTGCACCCAAGTGAAACTGTTTAAAACATTATACTCCAGTGAAGGTATTTAAATACAATTTGCAGCAAGTCAAACAGTACTGTATCATGCTCTTTTAAAATTAATGTCTCTCCACGGAGACAGCTAAAGCTTAAGTTACCCTCAAAAGCAATACACAATTGTGCACAAAGCCCATTATAAGTAGAGCTACCTATACTGAGATAGAAGATATAGCAAGCCTACAGGCCAACAAATTTAACTGTCACTTTACCCTTCTCTCTCCCTCAATTTTCCTTTAGGAAATACCAAATATAAATCTTCCTGCTCTCAATAGGGAACAGGTCCTTAATGCTCTCTCTAAGGCCAAGAACACTGAATCAGTGGGCCCAGACAATATCCCAGGATGCCTTCTAAACAGTGTGAAACATGACCTATCAGACGCTCTGAAAATTGATATTTAACTATAGCCTCCAAACAGACTTCATGCCTCATGAATGGAGAACAGCAACAGTCATCCATCTGCACAAAGGTAGGTGATCTACAGACCCTAGAAACTGCAGACACAAGTCTCACTAGTCTTATATGCAAATCCATGGAAAGAATTATCATGGGAATGATCAATAATGATATAGTAAACCTCCAGACACTGGACTCAACCAGGTTTGGTTTCATCAAGGTCATGTTATGTCAACTCAAGTGGTGGAGTTCTTTGAAAAGATCACCAAAGCAATGAGTAAGGGCAAAATGGTTCACACTGCCTACCTTGACCTGGCCAAGGCACTGGAAACAATACCCTACTTGGGCATAGGTGACAAATTAAATAGGTTAGGTACAAACCCATATGTCACCCAGTTGATACGTAACTGACTCACAGACAGGACCCAGGAAGTTAGAGTTAGGGAGGCCACCTCTACAAAGAGGCCAGTCACAAGTAGAGTCCCTCAGCGATTGGTCCTTGGACCACTCCTTTTTGGAATTCACTTCTCTGAAGTCAAGGCCAATGTCAATGTTCTCTGGCTGAAAAAATTTGCAGATGATTGAAAATTAGGAGCTGTCATTGAATCCCACACCAACATAAATGTACTCCAGAAAGGGCTGACACAGACAAACAACCAGTGTCAGAGCCATGGACAAACACTAAATGCCAAGAAATGCATAATAGTATCTTTTGGGAAGTCATCCACCCCTGCTAACTATCATATTGACACACCCCTTAGAGATGACCCAGTACTCAAGGACTTAGGGACAGTCATAGACAGTAATGTAGCCTTTGACCTTCACGTGTCTACAATAGTGATGAAATCATTCAAAATAGCACTACATGTAAATTTGTACAACTTGCTGCACAATGTACTCATTCAATTGTTCCAGGAAGATGAAATGTATGTGTTAGCACTGAACTAAAACAAGTTTCTTTACAACTTCCCAAAAAAGTGAAGTCTCCATTCATTTCTCTGCACAGTCTCCTTCAGAATTTCAGTACACTTCAGCTTATCAGTCCTTTCTTTCTGGATGTGCAGAAGCATTAGATGATTGTACCTTTTGTCTGTCATAGTAGATCTTAAATATGATTTTATTCTGCATTGGGTAGAAAATGTCCTTTCCCCAGTTGCTGTACTCATTGGTACAAGGAGGTACATTTGCAGTAGCTTTACTACTTCAGTGTACAGCATTTGCTGTTGGCAGTCCTTGTCCACCAAAGCATCAATTATAGTGTCAATAGAGTGCACAGCTGTCACCTCTGGGAGCACCTGCTATATAAGTCCTGGGAGCAGTTGCAGCTGTGCAGTCAAACTATTAATGTTTATGTCTTCACCTCCATACATTATCTCAGCTTGAGGTGGAATAGCAAATGAAGTGCTATTGGCTGCTTGAAGCAGCATATTCTCCATGGAAGAAAGTAAGGTATATGCTTCCTGATCAAAACAGAGGTTGAGTTCAGAAAGGCATGCATTGATACACTTAAAGTACATTTGACATTACCAGTCTTTAGCAGAATCATGGTGGTGATGAGATGCAGTACCATTCTGTAACCTTGGTGGGACTGTGTGCTTTCTAGGAAGCTTTGGCTCTTTAAGAATGGGTCTACTTCATATGACCTAAATTTCATTTGACTGAAATTCATTTGACTGAGACCAAAACACTGAAAGTTCAAAAGACTGAAAACACATTTGACTGAAACTCATAACACTGACACATTAAAGTAAAAGGTATATGCCCTTTTCCCCATTGTAATGTGATCCTGGAGTTAGTATATATAGTTGGGGGTGGGGGCAAAGCCCCCCACATTGGGGGGGGGGGTGAGGACAAAGCCCCCCACATACTTTATACATTTTAAACCACACACATGGATATTTATAACTGCAATGAACAACTCTTTGCAGAAAACAATATTTACCTAAACTATGTGAGGGGCTTCACCCCCCCCCAATGTGGGGTAACCATATATACTAACTCCAGGACCGCACTACAGTGGGGAAAAGGGCATATACCTTTTACTTTAATGTGTCAGTGTTATGAGTTTCAGTCAAATGAGTTTTCAGTCTTTTGAACTTTCAGTGTTTTGGTCTCAGTCTAATGAAATTTGGGTCATATGAAGTAGACCCTTAACAATCAGTATTTGATGAGCTCTGTCCTTGATGGTGTCAAATGCTTGATCAAAGTTATTACGCTGTCTTTGCAAGTTTAACTTGAGGTTATTTATAGTAATTATTGTAGCTTGTGCCGTCAGTGTTTTTGCTTGTAACATACTTACTACTTGTTCTGATACACTAAATATGTTATAGGAAACAAACACATGCAAAGTATGTTATAAACTTGATCATCATCATTAACAACCCTCTGATTTTACTTCGTATATCAAAAGTCCTGTCGTATTGAAGGTCTTGTAAAGTGTCATATAGTCTTTTATAGTTGGCTAAAATACCCTTAATGCTCTTTGCTCTAGCTGTCCATCTTGTTGGACAAAGTAAATGCAGTCCTATCATACTATATGGAACATCATCTGTTGATACTATGCTTTCAAAATGAGCTATTCTCTGAGGTGATGCATGAATCAGTACAGTAGCATCTCGAATAAAAGAGAGGGCATGCTGAATAGCAGTTCTAGTTTTTGCACAGTTTTGCAACACCGAGTCTAAGCAATTATTGGCAGAGTGGACATTTAGAGCAAGTGGATTCTCTTTTCTAATTCTGATAGCAGTTCCAGAAATGCATCCACTCATGTTGGCTATTCCATCATATGCTTGTCCTCGTAAGTTTTTCAGTAGCAAATTACACCTTAATAAAACATCTTTCAGTGAATTTATTATGGATTCAGCATGTGTCTTTTCCATTTTATACATTCCAGTAAAATCTTCCTGTATAGTGAACTCTGGAAGTGACAACCATCGGACACATACAGTCATCTGTTCATGCTGACTTATGTCCCGAGATTCATCTGCTATTATGGAATAAAGCTTAGATTTGCACCTTATTTCATGTAATAAATTCCATAGAAGCTGATAAGCCATGATCTCCATGATTTTATTCACAACATAAGAACTCTGATATTGTCCCTCCTGTACCCACTTTACCAGCTCTGGTACATCTTCTACTCTTGTCAGCATCAACTGTCTCAAATTGCGTTTCTCTTCTTCTTTTCCACGAATAGCTAGTCCTTGTCTTACTAAACATTTTAATGATGTCAATACCTGATTTTGGAAAAGTGTACAGTTCTTCAGTTGTACCTGGGAATCTTGCCAGGTAACTTGGGCAGCAATGTTCATTCTACTGTTTTTGAAAGCACGGTACTTCTCAACAGCTTCAAGGTGGAATGAGGTCAGTTGATGTTTGTTAAATTTTTTGATTGCTTTCTTCCAGTCACTGAATTCACTCAGACAGAATGTAGGCTCACCACAGTGAAAAGATGTAAAGAGTTTTCTTGTCACTGCATCATGACAGTAATAACAATATACACGTCCTTTGGACTAGCAGTAGGTCGACCAAACAAAAGATGAAAACCATTGTGGTTGACAACTTCTGCACTCAGTGTTTACTTCTCACAACAGTTTGTTTAACGCAGGTTTCTTTTACACTTCCCAGTTAGAAAAGCTCATCATCATTGCTGCAACAAACTGAATTGCATGCTAGAAAACAGGAAGGATCAGTAGTCATACATGCTGGCTCAAATGGAGCAAGTGGCATTTTCTCAGCTGCATGATAAGTACTTAAAGTAGGATAATTTTTAAGAAGCAGATCTCCACTTGCATTTCTTTTGTCACCATCTTTGTCCAGGGGGTGAATACATTTCACCTTGTTGGTATTCTGCATCTTCCAATGAAGATGGCAAGTTTGTTAAGTGACTGTAACTAACAGTCATGGTGGAAGCATCAAAATCTGTGCTAGAAGTGCAGATGACAGCATCAGTATTTTCAGGGTTGTTGTGGTTGGTAAAATCCAAACCTAATCTCATATTCCAGAAATCCTCTGCTGTTTGTTACTTGAAGCAGGAGTGTTTACATTAATATTTTAAGAAGCGATTTTGCATGCAGAATTGGTCCCTGCTGTGACATTCTGGATGCTTGCAGTGGTAATGGTAATGGAAGGGCCTTGGGTGTCTGTGATGCTTTCAGAGCTATCCCTGTTGGGATGAGATGCCATGGGTGTTCTCTTAGAACCAAATCAATAACTTAGCTTTCAAGGGATCTTTGCAGCAATATCTGCTAGCTCTTTTGTGGCCTGCTTCTTCTTTCGGTCAGATTTTGGCATCTTTACTTTCAAATGAAGGTTGGTCTGCTTCTTAGAGTTGGTCAGCCTCACTGAATAGCATTCTCAACAGTCAGGGTCACTATTTATCCTTGTCAATGGACTTTGTTACCTGCACATAAAATATTTACATTAAAGTATTATCAGAACATGTTTTCTACCAACAGTGAAGCTTATTTTATGTCCACCTAGTATTTTCTACCAGTATATATATATATATATATATATATATATATATATATATATATATATATATATATACACACACACACACACACACACACACACACACACACACACACACACACATACACATATTGTTAAGGTAAAACATGTTAAATAAACATTTAGACTCTTGGCAGTTCAAAGTACAAACTCTTTTATTAAAATAGAAAAACACACGTGTGGGAGACAGTACTCTGAAAGTCATGTCTCCCTGAACAAAGGATTTCACACAGATTATAGAGAAAATCTTATCATGATAATAAATGTTAACTGTAAAACTATTGCTAACATCCAACAGAAACATAACAGAAAGGTAAATTTCATACATCAGACCACAACTCTATATCTAATAGAAAATTACCAAGCTGGAAGAAATTACGCTTCATACTTGTTATCTATATTTTAACCTAATAAGGAATACTTTTCCATTCTACTATGTTCCTTAAAGGAAAAGGAAAAGCAGGGCCTCAGGCTAAGGTACTAGAAACTGCAAGAAGTTTCTTTCCAGTACTTCTCCATGACTTCAGGATATTCTTGCAATCACATGCACTAACCGGTTAACATACATTTGCATTTCATTTAATTTTTTCTTACTTCTACAATCCCCACTTTGATGCTTAGAAAACATCAAACCAATGTTTGCCTTTCAAAATCCAAAAACATTTTTGTACATTTTGCAAAAGCTTTCAAAGACTTTTGTTTCATTTTCATTTTCCATAACACTTTCATCATTGCATTTTAAAAAAGGCACATTTTCAAAACTATTAATACATACATTTTGCAGCATTATCAAAGATTGACATACAATCTGTTTAGATATTAAAGTCTTACATAAAAAAGTAAAAATAAGGCCATAAGTAAAAATAAGGCCATAATGATTATTGCAATCAGCATTATGAGTGTTAAAAAATCACCACCCCATCCACAGAACAAATTAGTGAGCCATGCCCACTGCGAGCTTCCTTGATGTCCAACAGCTCAGCCACTTTTCTGATAATTTCCAAATTACTACATATGGCATGCACATTATCAGGAATAAACATACAGCATTCCTTGTGCATGAGAGTGCATGTACCCCCTTTCAATGCAAGCACAAAGTTAAGTGCCATTCTGTTCTGCAGCACCACAGCACACATAGCACTTATGTCTATGGTGATAAGATTCACCACCTCGAATGTAGGATTGCTGAGTACATCTAGCAGCTTGGACAACTTTTGTAGCTCCCATATTGCTTTAGCAGCCCCATAAGCAGGAAGAATACCAGCCACAGAAAAAACATCATCACCAAGGTCCATATGAGAAAGTCCTTTAAAGGCTGCTCTTTCTAAATCATGAGGATAAATCCAAGATGTATCAATTTTACCAATTGGACTTTTTACAGTTTGAGTCTCTCTGACATTTCAGATTTTCCCATCAGGCAAATACATTGTATGTCAGATAGCTGGGACAACAATTGCAACAAAACAACTACCTTCCCAATCAATTGTTAACCATTTGTAAGCCTTTTTACCACAAACAAAATAAGAACCTTGTTCTAATGCATATACATACGGATTTGAGTATTCATTTATTATTGTTGGGTGCCTAAATGGGCTAAGCCTGTTTGCAAGTTCATAAACAGGATTGTCATCAGTCACATTTTCTGGCAGCCCCTAACATATTATTCCTTTGCATTTATATTTACATGGTTTACTGACTAATGTAATATCATATTTACTATACCCTACAGCTTTGGTACCATTATGCTGAAAACCAAAAAGTCCTCTAAAAGTTTAATCCTCTCTCCAGTATCTGCTTTGTCCACAGTTGAAACAAAGATTTGAATTGGTACCCTGTGGGGTCTGGTCTTGATTGTAATGAGGCTGCACTTGCGGAAAAGGTTGTTGCTCTTCAGTTGAAACTGCTTTGCAGCTGTGGGAAACATGGACCCAGATAGGAGACCCATCTAGTCGAATGGCTGTGGCTGTGGTGAGGAGGACAAGAAAAGGTCTTTTCCAGTGAGGTTGGAGTGATGTCTTTCTGGAAAAGGATTGAGCATAGACCCAGTCACCTGGTTTCACATCAGGAAAAGCATCTGGATCAGGGTGAATTTGACCTGCTGTGACCTGTGAATGATAGTGCTGCAGAAGGGAAACAAAATGTTTTCAGAAAGTGAGTAACACATCATCAGTCTATTGCAATTCTATATTCACTGGAAGTGGTGTGACACCTAATAAGGAATACTTTTATATTCTACTATGTGCCTGCAAGGAAATCAGGGCCTCAGGCTAAGGTACTAGAAACTGCGAAAAGTTTCTTTCCAGTACATTTCCATGACTTCAGGATAGTCTTGCAATCGTGTGCTCTAACCTTTTAACATATACTTATTTATTTATTTACATTTGTTTACCAGGAAATTCTAACTGTACACAGGTCCTTTTTCAGTTGCAACCCTGGGAGAAAAGCTCTACAGAACAATAAATGAACAGCAGAGTACATGAAGAACAATTGAATATACATACAATAGCAAATAATACATACTGCAGCAAACATTAACTATACATACAATATGAAACACAGGGCCAGATTCACGAAGGCTTGCACTGAGTCTAAGAGTAGAGTAAGACTCCATGCAGCCGACATGTCTGCCGAGCAATCCAGGAACAGCCAGCAGGAGCGTGCAAGAGAGCTCCTAAAATGACTCTTGCACGGACAGGGTTAATTTATGCAAATTACCACATTTGCTGCTGAAAGCTATGCAAATGAGGTAAATTTGCGATCCAGGAAACACTAACCTGTCTGAGTAAGAGTAGTGTTATTTGTAGAAATGTACTCGGTTGGCAAATGAGTACCATTCGGCAAATAGTAAAACGGAGCCATGACAGCTCCAAATAAAGGATGTATCCAGTTGAAGAAGCATGCCAATGGCCAAATATATGACCATTGGCATTTTTATGTGTTGCAAAATAATAAAAAATATTTTTTCCCTCGATCTCCGATGTTTAAGCATAGCACAGCGCCGCGCAAATGTGCAGTGCACTAAAAATCAGAAAATCAAAATTTAAAAGCCACAAATATGGATATAATTCAAAATATTCATCTGCCATGCAAGTGAATGGCAGGCTGAAGACAACATGGCTACTGAGTAGGGGTTGCTAAGGGGGGAAGCTCAGTCTGACAGATGTAACCAAGCATTAGTAGGCAATCCTATGCAAATGAGGATAAGGATAGTGAGTCCCAATTTTTCCTGCTATGTGAACCATGTCCCTAGAGCGTAAGAGTAGGATAAGGGGCGTAACAGAGTAGAAGATGGGTGACATCATGAGGAGGTATGTATCAAAAAGACTGTAAGCTTATTGGAGCAGAGTGTCATGTGTTTGCTGTGAGTTACTCAGGACTAAAAGAGGTGTGTCTACAGTTGTCTGAACTGAAACCCAAAGGTGTACGCCGTGGCTATCACTAAAGTTTCTTGCAAGGCTGCTTACACTGTGTGCACGCGTGTGTGCACGTGTGCGAGCGTGTAAATCCATCTAAGCCTGTGTGCGCGTGTGTGCACCCATGTAAGCCTGTGTAAGGCCATCTAAGCTTGTATACATGAATGTGCACCCACCTAAGCCTGTGTAAGCTTGTGTAAGCCTATGTGCACGCGTGTGTGCTCATGTGCGCGTGTTTGCGCTTGTTTGCATGGCGCTGCCCCCTGTGGAAACAGAAAGGGAAAAGGAAGGAAAAGAAGTAGTAGGAAGTTAACCAAGGAGAACTAGCAGAGCTGCCAGGTGAAATCAATCAGAATCAGCCAATTACAAAGGCAGTACACTAGTCCAGCCCAGCCCAGAACTTAAAACTCTGCAAACAACATTCCCCCATGTTTTTCTCAGAAACACTGCAACACTGCAGTCAACAAAGAGAAGTGAAAACTTAAAAAGCTTAAACTGAGACATAAAAATGTTAGGGGATGCCATTGCTGTTATAAGGCAACATGTGCAAGATGCTGAGGGTGGTGCCATTGTGAATGCTGCTGAGCAACCCACAGTGAGGAGATGGAGAAGAGTGTACAGACCCAGGGTAACCTACCAGGGGCTACATGAGCTGGAGATAGTGGAACACTATAGAGTGGACAGAGAGCTCCTGCAGCAAATTGTTGAGCTGTGCAGGCCATGCCTCACACACAGAACCAACAGAGGGGAACCCATCCCAGTGGAAACCAAGGTATGTGTTGGCCTAAGAATACTAGCAACAGGTACCTTCCAGAGACGAACTGATGATATGATGGGGATTTCACAGGCATCAGCATCAAGGGTACTGCACCAGTTCATGAATGCTATGTCAGCACATGTCGGTGATCATGTATATTTCCCCAATTCCCATGAGGTATTGGCCAGCAATATGCATCTCTTCCAGCAAATAGCAGAATAGCCTGAGGTAGTGGGTGCAATTGACTGCACGCACATACACATCAAAGCACCAGCTGGTGAGCAGGGTAGGGCCTACATCAACCGCAAGGGCTTCCACTCCATCAACTGCCAGGTCGTGTGTGATGCCCAGGGCATAATACTGAATGTGTGTGCTGGCTGCCCTGGAAGCTACCACAGTTCCCATATCTGGCATCTGTCACAGCTGTACCAGACATTTCCAATGGGGACATCCCTGATGGTCACCTAGTGGGGGATGCTGGATATGCACTGGAGCCATGGCTGATGACACCCATCAGAAATGCACACACACCTGAACAAGAACTCCATAATGAGGCACACGCACAAACACGAAATGTAATCGAGTGTGTGTTTGGGATGATCAAGTCATGGTTCCGGTGCCTTGACACATCTGGTGGAGCCTTGCAGTACTCACCAACTACATGTACCCAAATTGTCATGGTATGTGCCATGCTACACAATATGATCCTGTGAAAACAGCTGCAGCAGGAACAGCATGGGGCAAGGGCCAATCAGCCCCCCACCATTGCCAAGGCCTGCATAGGCACAGCGTGACTCGGAGGAGGAACAACCTGAGCCTGCCCCAGTAGGCAGAAGGAGGAGTGCCCAGTATGCCTTGTCCTTGGCAAAGAGGCAACGCATAGCACATACACTGGCTCAGTAGGAACCCTGGAAATGATATCTCTCACTGACTCACACATAAAATAAAAGGGATGCCTAACTTGACAGTACCTGTTTCCAAAATGTTTAGGCAGTGTAATATGTGCATCTGACATAGGCAGCCCTGCAGCACCACCTGAGGCATGATTGCCATGTTTTAAGCAATATAAAGTAGTGTTAAGCAGCTTTCACCATCTAGTATATGTAAACAAAATAGCTCATGCAATGTTGGGCAAGGTCAGGGCAAGTTGAGCAAAGTCAGTTAAACATGCTCATATCTGCTTTACTGTTCCTTAAGCAGTCTTGTATGGCCAGCATGAAAATAAAAAGCAGTGACAGGCCTTGAACCCAGAATACTGTGCACTACAGTCACAGTACTGAACCACTAAGCCATGATAGCATTTCAGTGGCACAGACACAGCAGGACAATTGTACACTAATGCAAACACAAAGCAATGCTGTATCATGCCCCTAAAGAGGCAAATGGGTAACCTTCCCCACACGCCTATGCAGACAGAGAACATCAGGTCAGGCATTGTGATGTGAGTTGTGTAGGCTATGAAGTCGCAAGCTAATATACGTGACATTGGATGCTAAGATCTGTACTACAGTAGTATGCCTCAAGCCAGTACGATAGGCAACAGTACAGACTGTAATGGTGTCCTGTACATAGCAGTGCAGGCACAGCAAATGTGTACAAGTGTCAGGTGAAACCCACATCCTATGTACACCCACAGTAACAATCCTGTGTGCCCACGGGTAGAAATGTACAAAGAATAGCTGTCCCCCTGTATGTAGAAATGTTGATAAGTCTATGCAAAGTGTCTCATAGAAGCCCTGCAGGCACAGCATGACCCCTGTTGATCTATGACACAAAGGTGAGCCCTGCTGTAAAAATACAACTTGATTTACCATACACATATAGTATAAATGTATATACTGTGCGTGCTCACACACTCCAACAAATGTAGTGGATTTCATTCAGCATCACACTGAAAGGTCATACTGGGCATGCTCACACACTTAGGCTAAATATGGATGTGATAATAAGGGATCTATGGACAAATGTGTATAGTCATCTCTACTTCCAGAAACACATTCACAAAGTGGTCTGAAAATCCTGCTATATGTTCACACAAACTGCCAAGGTCTGTGCATGTAGGTCAAAGGAGGTTGCCACTACTCAGCAGTCATCAGACCTGTCAGAGAGTACCACAACACACTTGCAATGAATCTGACTAGGCACGTTCAGCAGCTAGAAAGACCAATGAAGTACCTTAACAAGAGGATTACTGGCCTCAAATAGTTGCCCCATGCAACAAGACTGAATGTAACCCAATCTGTACTCTGTTGCATACTGTCTACTCAGGAGATCTCTGCCCAACAGACAGCTCCATGTCATGGTTTCACTCAGATCTGTTCTGAGTTACAGCTCAATGGCACTAAATGTACAGAGCCAACTGATATTGCCAACATTCTGGCAGATAGGATCAGTGTTAACTTTACCCCCCTCTCACCCATGAAAGAGCACATGTCTATAATGGAAGACTGCAAAGTAGTTGTCATCACGGCTGCACAGGTAAAAAACACACTCCAAAGCCAGTATCACAGCAGCCATGGGACTAGATAACTTCCCAGGCTGTGTAGTATCTACTTCCCTGAAGTAAACATTAACATGGAAGGCCTGTGGCTACTGAAGTTTCCAGAGGACTGCAAACTAGGAGCCATCATTGTAAACACTAAAGATGTGGACATCCTACAAAAGGGCTTCACTGAGACAGATGGCTCTCGTCCAAGCCATGGGCTGTAGCTCAATGCCAAAAGGTGCTTTATCATCACCTTTGTTAAAAACACTGTAGCCAAGAACTACAACATAGGTGGTAGTATACTTCACACTGTAAGTGTTCAAGAGACCCTGGGTCACAGGTGGAAAGTGGATACAACTGTGATAAGCACATTCCCACAGTAGTCAGGAAACCCTCTTATGTGGTACACCTCATCACAAAATGTGTCTCATGCAGAATAGAAGAGGACATTGTTCCTCTCTACTCACCACTCACTAGAACTATAAAAGAGTACAATGCCACTGTTGCTATGTACCTCACAAGACAACTACAACAACTGGAAAGCCAGCAGCAATACCTCACAAAGAGCATTAGTGGCCGGAAATACATGCCATACACAGACCATCGCAAAATGCTCCATCCGTACTCCCTTGCATATCGCCTACTCAGAGGTGTTCACTGCCTAACATACAAAGCTATGTCAAACATACAGCTGTTGGATATGATCCATGTAAAACACTCACAATCACTCTGACCTTTGGACCCAAGACCATGACTGAAATACAAAAGGAAGGGGTGTAGCCATTTACCTTATGGATATCCACACCTTCAGGTTACTGGCACAGCATGAGGCCTTGGAGACCATGCAAGTGCAACTAACATTGGGCAAAGCTGCCTATCAGATTGTAGCCTGCTACAGATCACGTACCTTGTCTCAGGAACCTCACTCAGTATTCTGGAGAACAATGGCAAATATAAAGGTCCTATCGAACACCATTATATGAGGAGATTACAACCACCCAAACATTGAGTGGGCGAATTACTCATATACAACGTCCTTTGCCCAATGTGTCCTAAAGTTAAGAAACTCTAACACCCTGGAACAGCTGGTCAGCATGCCCACTAGAGGTGACAACATACTGGACATGATCATCACCAACATGGGGTACCAGTGTTCCACAACAGAGATAAACCCCTCGCTGGTAATATCAGATCATTAAGTAATCACACTGGACATCCACATCCCGCCCCCACACCCAGTCACTGAAACTACTGTGAAGACATTTGCAAAAGCAAACTGCACACTTCCCAAGACCAAAGTGGAACATTCCGAAGACCTCTTGTTATAGGATAATGGTATGCAATCTGCAGAATAATTTATAAGTGCATCCTATGAGCATCTACAGGGATGCATGGAATGAGACATCACAAATAAAACCAAGATGCACTCCTCCAAAAATAGGACAACAAGCAGGTGTTTGTTGTCCATAAATAAGCTAGACAAGAGAAGGAGGAAACGAACACATGATAGATCCAACTTCATTAAAGGAAAGGCATCACTGATCATTATCAGGAAGAAAGAATGATCACTCATAAAATAATCCAAGGATGGTTTCTAAAGACAAATAGCCAAGGAATGTAAAAATAACAACCACAAAGCCTTCAGTAGCTATACCAGACATGTAGGTGTCAACTTCCAAATATGCTGTCAGCTACTGAAAAAAGGAATGACATACACCAAACCAACTTTCATTGCCCACATCCAGGTGGACAGGTTCAGTGTAAACTCCCCCCATCGCCCCCAAAAGGGCCTGTGTCCATCACAGAAGGATGCAGAGACCCAGATGTCATGGACATGCAGGTAAAGACAGCCCTCACCAAAGCTAAGAACATAGCATCAATGTGACTGTATGTTGTCCCAGGCTGTGCCTTGCACTAGGCCCATAAGGAATTACACCCTCACCTACATTCATTGTCCAGACTCAAGCGTACCACAGGCAATGTACCCAAAGAATGGCATACACTAACAGTCATCCAGCTCCACAAAGGGTGTGCCAAAACTGAACCTGGAAACCATTGCCCAATATGTCTACTCAGCCGGATTTACAGAGCTATTGAACAAATTGTCATGGAACCCATAGACTGAGACATTGGAGATCTCCAGACACTGGACTCTACACAACTTCGCCTTGTTAAAGGCAAAGCCTGGCTTTAAAACCTAGTTGACTTATTTAAAACAGTTACCATGAACATAGATGGAGGTGAAAGTAGTCCACACAGCCCACCTGGACCTCATTAGGGGCTTACCACACCATTCTCCACACTGTCATCATGGACAAGTGTACCAGCTTGAACATTAACAGCTATGTCACAGGATGGGTGGCCAAGTGGCTCACAGATCAAACACACATGTTCATAGTTGCAGGTGCCATGTCTAACTCTAAGCCAGTCACAAATGGCATCACACAGGTCTTGGTCCTGGTACCCCACCTGTTCAGTAGATACTGCTCAGAGGTACAGGCAAGCATGGCAGGTGTATGGCTGAACAGGTTTGCAGATGAATGGTAACTGTGGTACATAATTGACTGTACAGCCAACACAGACATCCTACAAAAGTGTCTTACAGAGACAGATACCTGGTGTCAAAACAATGCCCTCAAGCTGAATGGCAAAGAATGCATAGTCATCCCCTTTGGGTAAAACAAAGTGCACAGAAATTACCACATAGGTGGTAATCCAGCATGTACGGAGAAAGTCATTATGGCCCTGGGGACACAGGTAGATAGTAAACTCACCTTTGATGATAACATGGCCAAAGTGTTTAGACATTCCTTCAACGTAGGCCATCTAATGTCACCTAATGTAACCCACTTCGTATAGTCTGATGATGTCACCATCCTACAAATATACATGTGGAAAGGATCTCTCCCAGTAATGTGTATAGTGTGTCATGTTAATGCATACTCCTGTAGTACCAGGAAGTAGTTAGGTAGGGGTTTGAATCCTGCACAGGACAACTGTATGTGTGGGTGTGCCTGTGTGTGGTCTCCTGGGGAAGGAGTAACCTTTTAGGAGAGTAGTAAAAGACCTCAAAAGTGGTAAACTAACCTTTGTCAAGTCTGATGATGTCACCATCCTACAAATATACCTGTGGAAAAAAGAACTTCCAGTAATATGTATAGCGTGTCGTGTTACTGCGTACTCCTGTGGTGTCATGAAGTAGTTAGGTAGGGGTTTGAATCCTGCATTGGGCAACTGGGTGTTTGAGTGTAGTTTCCTTGAGAAGGAACAACCTTTTAGGAGAGTAGTAAAACACCTAAAAAGCGTTAAACTAACCTTTGTCAAGTCTGATGATGTCACCATCCTACAAATATACATGTGGAAATGAGAGCTTCTAGTAATATGTATAGCACATTGTATTAATGCGTGCTCCCCTAGTATCATGCAGTAGTGAGGTAGGGGTTCGAAATTTTCACTGGACAACTGTTTATGTTTGTATGTGGCCTCCTTGGAAAAGCGCAGCCCTTTAGGAAAGTAGTAAAACACCTAAAAAGCATTAAACTAACCTTTGTCAAGTCTGATGATGTCACCATCCTACAAATATACCTGTGGAAAAGAGAACTTCCAGTAATATGCATAGCACATCGTGTTAATGCGTGCTACTCTAGTATCATGAAGTAGTTAGGTAGGAGGTTGAATCCTGCACTTGGTATGTGTGTGACACTGTTGTTCAATGTGTTGTGGGTTTTGCTTTTACTACTGTATGACATATCAGTATGCATTGCACATGTGAGCTAGCTGTGTGGCAAACACATATACGTACATGTTACCTCAATGATTGCATGCGTGAGAACCCTGCTTTCTCCAAGAACACAGCTGTCATCCTTGCCAGACTGTGCTGCTGCTTCCAAGACCATAGGTCACATCTGTATACTTGTGACAAGTCCAGCCACTGCAGTGATCCCTGGCCTAGATCATCTGTGTCACACAAAGTCATTACGGTTCCTATTGGAATGTGTGTGTGAGGGTCTATGGCCGAGGTATATGTCAGACCTGTTCAAACACAGCAAAGTCTGTCAATGATGACTATTCATAACAGGTGTTGAACAACCTTTGTGGATACACATGCAGACCCCTTATTGCTTATGTGATCCACCAAGAGATTTCAAAATACCTTTGGAAATGTGATCAACAAAGGACAGATGACGTAACACTTGGTTGCATGTACACATCGGTACCTGTTCGTCATGTTAGTGGCTACTACCTATGTGGTACTGTGGGGATAATATGTTCCATAAAGGTGGATGACTATGCTTAGTTTGGCTTATAGCTTTACAGCATGGGTTTGACAACAGGCATCTCTCCATATGATACCCTTGTGGAGGATGTGTGTGTCATCTGGAGAATGCATTATAGGCCAAAGTATGCATTACCAGACATGGACAGGCATATCCCTACTGTGATTGGTTGTACCTAAGAGAGCTATATGCCAAACAGAAGTGGTGTCAGTAATGGGTGCAGGTGAATACCAGTGGTTACTGGCATAGTATAGTACCTGAAGGATCCAAATGTTGCTGCGTGTCCTACATCTGTGTGTCAGTTGTCAAGACATCATCTAACAATTGGTTATGGTCAGGCTGGGAAGTGATGTATACTACCAGAATGCAAAACAATGACAGATAGTAACAGTATCACCCACTGCACAGTGTCAAACCATGTCATACACACATGTGTAGTCAGGTTCCGAAATGTGTGTAGTACAATGCATACTGGCCACCAATAGAAACTAGGGAGTGTTACTGTGTAATACAAAGCATGTCATCCTGGCCATGTGTCCACTATGCACGTACATGCAGACAGTGCACCTCCACCATGTTCACAGCTGTACATCTGCAAATCTGTGCTACACACATCTCACATATACTGTCCACTCTCTAACACATACTGCCAATACTGCACACATCAGCCAAGTGGCACATGGCCGGAAAATACACAATTGGAACCAACACTGGTGTAAACAACACTACAATGACAATCATAGTATTAATGTATCATGCCTGCTCAGCTACACCTCCAAGCATATCATTACACTGTACTGCTGACAACATGCTAACATTGCTATACTGCTATAAAGACACCCTGTGTGTTAGCACCATGGTAGCCTGTTCCTGCATTGATGTTACAGATGACAGGAGGTGGCACAGGTTTCATCATATGCACAGGGTGTGTTGTTGGTTTGCCAGAGGCCTACAGTGAGCCATCCAATTGACATGTATGTGTGTGTATATGTGTGTGTGTGTGTGTGTGTGTGTGTGTGTGTGTGTGTGTGTGTGTGTGTGTGTGTGTGAGGGGCAAGAATACTGGAATGGGCCAATGTTGATGTAATGTGTGTGGGTATGTGTTAGCCCTAGGTGTCTGGAGTATGTGTGTGTGTCTGCATGCACACAGTTCCACCATGTGGCTGTCATATACGGGTATTTGTGGGACAGCCACAGACTGTACCTGCGAGGCTTTACAGATCACCGTCTCTGGCCATGGATACGGTACCTTTGCCTGGCAGGGGTGCTACTGACATTATCAGGTATTAAGCCAGACTGGGTACTATTCCCAGAATTGGATGGATGTTCACTGGACACAGGTCCCTGCTGGGACTGTCCAGAGCCATGTGCACGTGGTCTTCTAGGACGTTCTATGGACAGCCCACCCCCAACATTGTTGGGGCTGGGACTGGCACTACAGGAGAGGCTGGGGCTTGAGGGGTGTCCGTGGTGACAGCCAGCTGCTGATGTTGCTGGCATACGTCCACATTGAAGACTCAACTGTCCCGCACTGTCCTGACACATGGACATGACATTGCGGAGGATATCTAATGTCTCTCCCCAACGTCTATCAGTGACCTCGGTGTAATGATGGATGGCACCTGCTAGGTCACGGATACTGTCAATGACGGTGGTGTTATGTGCCCTCTGTGCCCTTAGTCCCTGTCTGGTGTACCGTTCCATATGTGCCTGTGCCTCCATGACAGCCTGGAACATGCATGACATTGTCAGACCTGTGGCACGGCTGCCAGTGGCATGATGAGCAGCAGTGCTCCTACGAGAACCCCTGGACATCTGCTTATGTGGTACCCTTCCAGACATCTGGGTATGGCTGATGTGTTGGGATGCATGTGCCATGGATACCACACTGTCCTGGCCAATGCCAACTGTATGCCGTCCCTCAGCTATGGGCATTGGTGATGAATGTATTGGCAGTATGATTGTATGCATGGATGGGGTGGACAGCTGTGTACTGTCTATTGGTGGCCCAACAACAGACCCTGGCAAACATGCCTGTGCCCCAACACACCTATCATCAGTGTCACTGTTTTGCTCAGTGACATCAGTTTCCCTGCAGCAGTGAACCAGCCCAAAGTCAGCACCTGTGAGAGGAAGACAGGAAACACACTTTACGACCTGTACATGATGTCAGCACACATGCACACATGAACACATGCACACATGCACACATGCACACATGAACACTTGCAATCATGCACACATGCACACATACACACATGCACACAAATGCACTCATCACTAAAACACACACACACACACACACACACACACACACACACACACACACACACACACACACACACACACACACCACCACCAGCAATCCAGAACATACTCAATAGCGGGTGATGGTGGGGTACAGTATCACAAAGCAAACAGTTATATCACACGTGTCAGCATGCAGGACGTGTGTTTCCCAACAGCATGCAGTGCGGGTGTTGACAGCCCTTGCAAATAACACTATACATGTCTTTGATGCATGTGTGTTGTTGTTCAGTGATTGGCCTCACTCTGGAACACACTGTGTACATGGACATGACAGTGCTGTGCAAGTATTATAAGCTCTGCAATGTCCTATGCATCATCTCTCACAGGTATATATACCATGGCTGGATGTGTATCTGTGTGTCACATAGATATCCATTTCTGATTAGAGCATCTGTGTCTTCAGCAGATAATTGTGGACACAGGATTAGCACATGCATGCTATGTATACACACAGGATGAGTGGTGCATGTTTACCTGATGAAATACCATTGTTCAACATGGCCATTGTACAGTGGTTATGGTGAGTGTAGGACATATTGTGGACATGCCAGTGCCAGACATGACATGGCATGCTACAACACAACTGCAACATTAAACATCACACAGACACAGTGTGTCATGTGACCTATACACTCAATAGCATTACAAGACATATATGTGTCACTTTGTACAAATGGTGATTGCTATGCATATTGTGTATAGGTGCCTATGTTTGCACACAGACAACACTGAGGTGCATAGCAGGTAATGCTATGTGTAGTACTGTGGTCACTGTAACTGGATGGGGTGTACTACCATAAGCCATCATCATGCAGCATCATGTGGTAACTCAAGGCTACTAATGTGTGCCAGACCGGCACATACCATGCTGTACAGGAATTGCAGTACCATGGCTACATTCACCATTTCACAGCCAGTTGTTACATGGGTTTGTATGGTGCACAGTAGGGGGCATTGCCTACCATGAATGTGCAATGTGTCGAAGAGTGTCGCACAGCCACATGTGAGGCATCTACCCCTCAGGTATATTATGTGTGCTGTGTGGATGAAGTGTGGGATACTGTAGTGTGATCTTACAGCGGGCGTCCGAATATGCCATGTGTAGCATGTTAACGGGTACTGCATATGATAATGTTGTGTATGTTGTGTGCATGTGTATCAACTCTGCCTATCCAATGTCCACATCAGTGTTGCCACAATTGTGTGGAATGCTCTGTGTATTGTATGTGTTTTAGGTAGCTACCCACGTTACTGTGATGTGCATAGTCTCACAGCAAACTTGCACAGCATGCATTATGCATATGTGTGTTACGTGTACATGGCCTACACCTCACCTATGACATGCATATTTAATTAGCAGTATTAAAGGTAGAACACACTCACCAGCATGGTTCGGTTGCCTTGCTCTCAAACCAGTGGGACCTACAAGGATATGAGACACTTTGTCAGTGGCAACAACTGTGACATTGCTACCGTGTGTTTGCAATCGTACAGTAGTACAACGGTTGACAGTCACAGGCCTACAGATTGTATTCCTAATTATTACTATTGCACAACACTAGGCACCACATTGTCTAACTACACAGTACACATCTCACATAAGCATGCTCTAACAATAGAGGTAACAGTAGTCTACAGCTATGCCATGTTACCTGCATGCTCCATGTCAGCTTGCTGGGTGACTCCGGCCTCCATGATGACACATGCTAGTTGTTGGGGTTGTTGTTGGCCAGGAGCCACCTGGCTCAGGAGCAGCTCCTCTACTCTGGTGAGGGGGGGTGGATGGCTACTCCCCCACCTGTGGCAAGCTGCTGTCTGTGGATATCAGACGCACACTGCCGGACATGTCTAATTAAATCACTGCAGTGATGGCGTACCTGCTCATATGTCCAGTTATGCATGCCTATATCATTTACCCGACGGACAAGCTCTTGCCACAGTATAGTCCGCTCATGCTGGTCCTGGCTGGTTCTAGAGAACAGCAGGGCATACTGCTGCACCAGGCTGGATGTCATAACCTCTTCCTCCGCCATGCTATAGGTGGGATTATGATGGTGGGTCATAACCCTGGAAGACAATGAAACAATATGTGTGAGCAAGTCATGAGGCACACATATATTTCTAATGTACAGATATCAATTAACTGCCATATATAGCAACCTATTGGCTGTCAGATGATATACACTTTCAATACCATGTGTCAGTACTCAACCCACAACTGCCTGACAGTACCTGGCACACTCTATATATCCAACCACGTTTTGCACAGCAGCAAACTTACAACAGTATGTAATACTATACAACAGTACATAGCACACTGTATGCGACACAATGCACAACCTAGACATAGGAGGTATATATCATGCTAATGCATCATGAAAAGTGTAATCCATTGCAATGGTTGTAAAGTCCAGTGACAGTATCACCAGTATACCACACTAGTCGTTGATGGCAGACCCCTGCCTAACATATGTGCACATTCATGAATATAGGTGGCATACTGCTGTACTACACTATACATGTTGCTAGATATGCAGCTATACCATGTAACACACATATGACCAAGGCCATGGTACAGGCATACACACACACACATCAGACATACATACCAGATACATAGGTATGGCAACACAGGTGACCTTTACCTGTGTACCTTACAGTACTGTGTGTCAGTAGTTACGCGACCATATGCTTGAGGTATGTAATCTGTGGGGACTACAGGGAACACTCGGAACAGTGGTTCCAATAAATGTGGATGTACACCATACTGTGCTGTTTAGACATACAGCTTCAGGTAGTACTACAGTTCATACAGGAATTGGATTTGCCAGCAGTAACACTCAATAAGCATGCATGTACTGCTTTAGCCTACAATGGGCACCCCAGTCGACAACAAGGGACTATGTCAGAACGTATGGCATACTGCTTTTTCAGCCTAGCAATTGTATACACATCTTTTGCTGGGATCACAGCTAGGACACATAATACCATGACAGAAACAGTTTCCCACTAAGCTATCACACATAAACCAAACTCTGACACATTCACCAACACATTCACCATCACACTCAGTCAAACTCACATAGCAATTATTGCAACAAGTACATGTGGGTGTGTATCACTTCATAGGTAGGTGAGAGGCTATTGGCCCTAGGGCCTATAGAAGCCTAGCCATACGCTACCCTGGCCTTTGACACGCAAGTCATTACATTTCACGTGGCCCTGTCAAGCAAAGACACAGAGGTGATTGCCTGGGTGTATTCACTATCTCCCATACAATCTTCATGATTATTTATGACGACTGCTAATTAGGAGCTTTGTTTGCTATGGATAGTTGGTTTGTTCCAGAGTATGGGATGTCTCTGAGATGGAAATCTATCCCTCCAGCATGTGCTGTTTATTGTGGTCAAACATTTTGGGTCCTTAGAGTGTGTAGCTCATAGAGATTGCGATCTGTTTACGTGCAGCATGTCCAACAGCTCTGGTTTTTACATAGCTTAGTATGTTAGGCAGAGGTCACCTCTGGGTAGGCGGTATACAACACAGTGTAGTTGTGAGTTTCTGAAATGGTCTGCATAGGGCATCTGTTTCAGGTTGGTGTTACTCTTTGTGAGGTATGTCTTTGTCGTTTCTAGTTGCTGTGGATGACTTGTGAGGTACATACCACATGGGGCATTATACTCTATAATGGGCTTTATGTGTGATGAGTAGAGGGGAACTCTGACCTATATTTCCCTGGATGACACACCTTTTGTGATGAGGTGTGGCAGGTAGACAGATTACATGACTAGTGTGTCACTGTGATTATCAAAGGGGAGACTACTGTCCACCTGTGTCCCATGGTTTCATATCACACTTTCAGTGTTAAGTAGACTACCACCTATGTGGTAGTTCATGGGTACGAAGTTTTTGCCAGAAGGGATGCCAATGCAGTTTCAACATTGAGCTTGAGTCCATGGCTTTGTCGCCAGGCATCTGTCGCACTAAATATGACTCTCTCCCTCTCTCTCTCTCTATATATATATAGGTTCATAGGTTCATACTAGGCTATCTGCCCTAGGGCATTTATAAGCCTAGCCAGAGTGTGTTTGGCTTTCACCACCCATTTTAAATTAATTTTGCTACGCCCTTTTTCGAGGTTAGTATACTGTGCCTCTGTCTAACAGTGACACAGAAGTGATACCCAGGGTAAACCTATGATCTCCCATCCACTCATAAAGATTCCTCTTGAAGAGAGTCAGTGAGGGACTCTGCCTAACCTGGACTGGGATTTTATTCCAGAGTGAAGGGAGCCTCTGGGTTATGAATCTGTCCCTCCAGCATGTCCTATTTATTTCAGTGCTGAGGTTCAAGTCTCTCAAGCGTGTAGCTCGATGGGATTTTGATTTTCTGAGTTGCAGCATGTCCATTAATTCGGGGTTGGACAGGGCTTTATACGTCAGACACAGATCGCCTCTGAGCAGGCGGTATGCCACTAAGTAGAGCTGGAGTTTCTTTAACCAGGCAGCATATGGCATCTGTTTGAGCCCTTTGATCTTCTTGGTGAGGTACTTTTGGGGTCTTTCCAGTTGCTGCAGGTGTCTGGTAAGATGCATCCCAAAAGGGGCATTGTACTCAATTATGGGCCTGATGAGGGATGAGTAAAGAGGCACGATGACCTCCCCTGATCTAGATGTGAATCCCTTCATGATTAGGTGGGCTATATAAAATGTTTTTCTAACCACTTTGGCCACGTGGTTGTCAAATGAGAGATTGCTATCAACTTGAGTCCCCAGGTCCCTAATTACTTTTTCTGTACTTAATGGATTACCACCTATGTGGTAATTTGTGGGCACTTTGTTTTTGCCAAAGGGGATGACTATACACTTTTTGGCATTTAGCTTGAGGCCATGGCTCTGGCACCAGTTGTCTGTTTCTATGAGGCCCTTTTGGAGGATGCTTGTGTCGGCTGGAGAGTCGATTATGGTGCCCAGTTTGCAGTCATCTGCGAACTTGGTCAGCCACAGTCCTTCCGTGTTGGCCTGAACCTCTGAGAAATATATACTGAACAAGAGAGGTCCCAGGACTGAGCCTTGTGGGATGCCACTTGTAACTGGTTTGGAGTCTGACATGGCTCCAGCAATTCTAACCATGTGGGTTGAGTCCTTGAGCCAGTTTGCAACCCATCTAGTGACATAGGGGTTTATATTTAAGCTGGTGAGCTTATCTATAATGCCTGAGTGGGGTATTGTATTGAAGGCTTTTGCGAGGTCCAGGTAGGCTGTGTGGACCACCTTTCCCTCGCCAATGGCCTTGGTGACTGTTTCAAAGAAATCGACCAGGTTTAAGAGGCAGGATCTGCCCTTAACAAAGCCGAACTGGGTAGGATCCAGTGTCTGTAGGCCCCCAATATCTTTATTTATGAGGTCCATGATGATCCTTTCCATAGCTTTGCAGACCAAGCTAGTCAGGCTTATGGGGCAATAGTTTCCAGGATCCGTTGAGGCACCACCTTTGCGGAGAGGGACCACTGTTGCTGTACGCCACTCTTTAGGTACATATCCTGTAGTAAGGCTGAGATTGAACAGTAGTTTTATGTTTGGGTTTAGCTCTTCTTGGAGTTCATGTAGGACGCAGCCTGGGACACCATCTGGTCCCACTGATGCTTTGTTTTTTGCTTTGTAGAGGGCGGCTCTTACCTGAGCATCTGAGATGTTAGGGGGGCAGCACTCTGCTGGGATAGATATTTGCCCTTTTGGTGGGGGGGAGAAGTTTGCGCTGAACCTGTCAGCTAGGATGTTGGCAATGTCTGTGGGTTCGGTGTATTTTTTGTCATTTTGGACTAATTCTGAGCATATCTGGGAATTCCCACCCAGGTTCCTAACATAACTAAAGAAGCCTTGTGATTATCCTTAGGGTCCTGTGCAATTTTTCTCTCGAAGCTGGCCTTAGACAATTTTATGAGTGCCCGTAGTTTTTTGCTAATACTGATCAGAGATGCCTTCCCTTTTTGGGATTTTGCTCTATCATGTAGTAGCTTCCTCCTTCTATTGTATAGTTTGTTTATGGCTGGGGTCCACCAGACAAGATGTCTGCCTTTGAAGGATTGGGTCTTGATTTTATTTGGGATTGCATGATCCATGCATTCCTGAAGGTGTTCATAGAATGCATTTATAAAGGATTCTGTGGTCTGGGCCGTATTTTCCACAGGCCCAGGAGCTTTGAAGGATTCCACCTCGGTTTTGAGGAGTGTGAAATTTGCTTTAGAGAAGTTTTTCACTGTGGTTTTCTGGGCAGGGGGTGGGGTCAGGATGTGAATATCCAGTGAGATTAGTTTATGGTCAGATCTTACCAGTGAGGGATACACTTCTGGTCTGGAGCATAGAGTCCCCATGTTGGTGATGATCAGGTCCAGTATGTTTTCCCCTCTTGTGGGAGTGGTAACAAGTTGTTCCATGGCATTTGAGTTTATAAATTCTAGGAACCTTTGGGCTAGGGTGTTGGAGCTAGAGTAATGCTCCCAGTCTATGTTTGGGTAGTTGAAGTCACCCAATATAATGGTGTTTGGAGAGACATTCATATTTTCCAGTGTTCTCAGGAAGGCCGAGTGGGGTTCCTAGGTTTGGGAGGGTGGTCTGTAGCAGGCTATAAACTGTAAGGCAGTTTTACCCACTGTTAGTTAGACATGGATATTCTCTGATGCTTCGTGCTGTGCCACCACCCTGGAGGTGTGGGTATCTTTGACGAATATTGATACTCCCCCTTCTTTTGTGGTTTGGCCCAAGTTTTGGGGCCGAAAAGCATGGTATGAGGTATAACCTGTAGTGCTGGGGTGCTCTCGGGAGCCTTGAACCAGGTTTCTGTTACTGCACAGATATTGATGTTCTCCATGCTAAGGAGAGCTTCGAGTGCGTGCATCTTGAGGTTTAGACTTCTGGCGTTGAGTAGCATTACTCTTAGTTTCTTATCCCTTGTGATACCTATGGAGGTGGGTTTGTCTTTTGAGCCTTGCCTAAAAAAGGCACTATGGGGGTAGCAAGAGCCTTTGCCAATATCCAAAAGCCCAGGGGTGACAGGTGCAAGCCGTCCCTAGCGAAGCATCGTGGCTTGTCGAGCATGTCGTCCCAGGCTGACAGGCATTGGATCCCCTTTGAATGACACCAATACTTAAGCCAATTGTTGAAATTGATCATCTTGTCTTCATATTGTGGCATCATTCTTGGTGAGGGTAAGATGCTACTCAAGGTCAGGGTCATACCGGCCTGGGCTACATGCTCAGAGAGCTCCTCTATGTCTCTTTTCATGTAGTCCAGTGAGGTACGTCTCAGGTCATTCACACCAGCATGGACAATGACTGAGTCATATTTGTACTTGCCTTGGAGTGACCTGAGTGCTTGTGTTATGTGGCAGATCCGAGCGCCCGACAGGCAGCTCACCGTGACCTTCTCCTTGTTCAGCCTGGTGAGCGGGAAGTCAGTGTGCTTGATGATAGAGTCACCTTTTACAAGTGTATCAGGTGTGTTGTTTAGCCTTAAGGGCTGTGCCTGTTCGGCACACTGGCTTTGTGAGCTATGTGTTGCACGTGTTTTGTTTTGGGGTAGCGGTTGCTTGGGTGTCTGCTTTGGAGGTCACTGCTGCTTAGGCAGATTTTTATTTAGAGCCTCCAAGTATGTTTTTGTGTGTTTATGTGTTTGGTTTGCTGTCGTGGTAGGTCTATGTGAGACTGGAATTGTAGTGAGTGTGGTTTCCTTTTCCTCCTGACTGGTTACGCCAGTACTGAGTTGAGAGAGCTTAGCCTCCAGTTTGGCTATATGGTTGCATCTCTCACATGTGTTGGAATTTGTTGGGAGGAGGAGAGGGTTGTCTGTGTACATGAGGCAGTTGTAACATTGCCTCAAGATTCCCAGATTCACCAGCTGGACCGGAGAGGAGATTGACAATTGACCTTTGGACATGCTAGAATAGTATTGGGAATTCCTTTATAATTGAAAAAAAGGGCCAGTGGGGAACAAGGTACTCAAGGGGAGTTTGTGAGGGTGTAGTACTTTTAATTTTTTAGTGCTGACTTATATAATTGCTTTAGTGAGCAAGTGCCAGGTAACTTAAATGCAATGTGTTACAGGTAACTTAAATGCAAAAATGATAAACAGTAACTTTCTTTCAAGTGAAACAAGGAAATAAGTACAGTAAGCAATGCAGATATCACTAGGGATCCACAGAAGCACTGAAAAGCTGCGTTTTAGGTGGAATTAGCATTTCAGGGAAATAACAAGCAAACAAACAACAAGCATACAAACAAAGCTAGATTCAGCAGCCTGGATCTAGTCTATGCTACAGCAAACAAGGTGTACCAATTTCAGTAAGAAGCAGTTCAAATATACAGGCACTATAAGCCTTTAACCAGAAATTCCCAGCTCAGAAGGGCAGAGTCCAGCCTCTCCTCCCACAAGAGTGCAGACCACAAACCCTCTTAATGTAAAATAACTGGCCTGAAGCCCAAGTGCTTAAACCAGAATTAATACACCTTTAGAATAACAGACACTGAGCCCTCAATCAGCAGTTCCCAACTTAGAAGGATGTAAGCTACCTGTTCTGCCACTACAGTGCAGACCACAAACCTTCTTAATGTAAAACAACTGGTCTGAAGCCCAAGTGTTTAAACTAAAAGGCTTAGAATGAGTTACACCAAGCAGTAATAAATACAATTGAGTACTGTTAAGATTATGCAAAAGCAAAATAAAGTAGGAAGAAACACAAATACAGTAAAAGCAGATACAATTTTTTTTTTTGAGTGAGCAAATGAGATGGGCCCAGGAGTTACAGGACAGAAACAAATGCAAATGCAGGCCTTCAAATCAGAAAGTTGAGAGAGATGGAAGACCGCCCAAATGGCCAATAACTACAAATTCTGGGCCAGAACCACTCCTTATGTGGTAGACAGGTTACCTAATGTTTACCACTCCCACTGATAAGCTAGAAGGCTTCCCTCCAACACAGAAAGGCTTGGGGGCTCAGAAGCTTACAAACAGTCCTGGATACAGCACATCTGTATCTGGAACATTAATTACAGGAAAGGTAGGAAACAGGCTCACAATATATATATATATATATATATATATATATATATATATATATATATACACACACACACACACATAAATATAAACATGCATTGGTGTACATATAGATATGCATATAGGTACATATACGGCCCACCTTTCATGGTGGAAATATCAATTATGCGAAGGTTGCGAGGTATACTGTTATGTATTAATATTGCACAGTGTTGTGCGGAGTGCATTGAAGGTGTTCTTAGCACATGTAGCTTTAGCAGGCCTCACTGGCTGCAACACTGCAAACCTGACAATTCATACCCACAGCATTTAACCACCATGTGTCATATACCAGCACTGTATGCTGTCTTGTTTGCCACACACTACAACCTACATAGAAGTATGTACATAACAACCTTCAACAATATATATATGTCCACCCTTCACAAACAGTTGCAGTATGTCCCTTGCTCTATGCACATGTACAGATGCTAATATATCTGACACAGACAGATCTCTCCGTACGTGTGTGCCATACACACACAAGGTCCACACTGTTGTAAGTCTATGGACCTCACGGCTGACCTGTTGGGCCTTGCTGCAACATGAACAGGTGTCACATGTGAGCACACAGTAATATTAGAGGGTGTATATATAGCTGCAAATGCTAGATTAGCATACTAGACTGGTACAGCGGTTGACAATGCTAAGCTACATGTTAATATGACTATCATGCATTTGTTACTCTGTCACATCCTTGTTTATATAACTGTATGCGCTACTCCCCCAAACAGCCATTGTACACACTACTGTACAGAACACAGATAACATGGATCAGATGTTTGACATTTAATGCTGAACTACATATATCACAGTCATATCCCACTGCACACAGCTACACACTGATTTCTCCATGGCAGTAGTTATGCAGGGCATCTGTGCATAGATACGTACTGCTGCCACATATGGATGATTCAAAGTATGTAGAGTACTCTTCAAAAACATCTACTACATGTCAGTAAATACATATCAGTTACATACCTTTACTTTGTATGAGTTTGTATTATTATGTTTCGTGTGTGTAGTAATACATTTATATATATATATATATATATATATATATATATATATATATATATATATATATATTTACATACATACATACATATATATATATATATATATATATATATATATATATATATATATATATATATATATATATATATATATATATATATATATTTTTTTTTTTTTTTTGCTGTTGCTGTGGCTGTTGTTGTTGCTGGCGTCTGTCTGTCTGTCTGTGTGTGTCTCTGTGTCTCTCTTTCTTGCTTGCTTACTTGCTTGCTCGCTCTCACTCTCTCTTTCTCTCTCTCTCTGTGGCTGCAATGAAATGCTTGCATGTGTGGACAGCAAGTGCAGCCTGCTTTTAGAGGTATCTGCACATGTGCATGTGATGGCCTCTGCACCATTTGGGGGCCACCATTTGGTAATTGCATGCAGCCTGCTGTGTGGTAATTGCAGTACTCACGGTCATAGCAACCCAATACTATAAATTGCTAGGTCAGGTAGGCATAGGCCTTTCAGCTTTCCAAAGTGGGGCCCATGCTTGTTTGCTGTGGACACCGTAGTGTAAGTCAGAAGGTTGGTATGCTTCTTATAAATGAAGCTAGGGGTGTAGCCAGTGATTTGAATGTTGTATTCAGACCTGAATGTTGCCACTTCCAGTGCACAGTTGACAGTGTAGACTTGTACTCACCCCTACAAATGCTAACACAAGCTACATGGGGGTATTTAGTTTCTTTTCTACTTATACAATTAGCTGCCATACATATGTAGTTATTGAGATGTTTTCATTTGGCACATGAACTGTCTGGAACTCCTATACTGTGGATATTAATGTACTCACTTCTGCACAGTTTGTGCTTTTTATTTTGTTGACATTATCACAGGATGCTCATGGAAACTGAACAATTCCAGTACTGAGTATGCCTACCTACATCCTTGCTGTACCTTAAACACAGTGGTAATTTGTACATTTGTGTGGGATACTGTGTGGGGGTTGTAGAGTGCTGCAGTAAAATTATTTCCTGCTAGAATGTGTGGTTCTGTTATCACAGTCTTGTAATGCAATTCCACAACAGCTGCTGGTAAATTTCCACAGAACAGGTTTTGTGTTATGGCATTCCTATCTTTCCTTGACATTCACACATTCTGATGCATGATATATATATTTCAGTAACAACCTGCTGTATATCTACTGTGCCCTAGTGGTACTTCATGCAGTATAGTGTGTCCAAAGTCCAGGGTTCGAGACTGACAGTGGTGTTTTATTTTGCTGCTGAGCAGAACAAGGGCCCTCATAAGCAGGGTGACTAAGACACTTTTAAGAAGTTGTAAGTGGGTTTGCATGGGTTTGCGTGACACTTAGCAATACTTAGCTAAGCGCACACATGCGCACCCTCACTCATACCTGCTTACTACTGCTTGAAAGTGCTTACTCCCGCTAACCCCCGCACTAATTTCTTTGAAAGAAAAGAAAATAGGGAGATAGGAAAGTCGTGAAAAAAGGGTACAAAGAGGGTAATACAGTAGGGAAAACAGCTCAGGATGTGCAGGACGGGTGTAGGGAAGGTCCATAGCTGCCCATTTCTTTGACAGCAACAGCTGTGCATATAGTAGTGATTTGGAGGGAATTTGAAACCTTCCACCCCTGAGAGAGGGGTGAGGACAATGAAGTATGTTGTACTGCCAATTGAATTTCAGTGTCTGTGTCCAGTGGACATTTGTGTAAAATGAGCAGCTATGTATGGGGCGTAATTTTTTTGTGTGAGCAGATTGCCCATTTTTTTTTCCAGGTGAGAGTGGAATGTGGGGTAGGGGAAGTAGGTATATTTGGGGAGGTAGGTTGGGGAGGTAAACAGACAAGACAAACAAGACACATACAGGGGCGGAATATGACACATGGGGTGAGTGAACACAAATGACAGGGAAGGATATTTGGAAATCGCAAGCCCATGAGCCCACAGATGGCAACAGTGGAACTGACATCCCCACCCTTGGGCAGTCACCACTGCACCTTCACAGCCTGGAGGGTGGCTGTACTGGGGGCTGTGTAGGAGGGGCAGGCTCACCCATGAGTCGCTCCACTCTCACCTCAAGCTGGTGTAGAGGATCAGCGACTGAACGCCGGATCTCCCTATGCACCACAGCCCGGACCACTGGGAGGGTGATAGGTGGCCCTCCTCCGGCCATGCTTACATGGGGGGATGAGCCCCATCCCCTGCAGTGCTTCCACCCAAAGGTGGCACAGAGCCAATGGAGGAGGAGGTCCCTGGCTGGGCACCAGACCTGCTGGTGCCAGGTGCCATCGCCAGCTGAGGTGGGACAGGTAGGTCCACTGGGACCGGCCTTCCCATACATTCTATGTTTAGGAGGATTTATTGACATTATGGGTTAGTAACAGCCAACAGCATTCCAAATTAGTTGTAACAGCATGCAGTAATATTCCCATTAACCCAACACACCAGAGTTCCAACAGTTGAACAGTAAGCATAACACATGCATATATAGAACAACAGTGGACATTCCGACAGCATGCAGGATTGATTGGTGGCAACAGGCCACCAAGATTGTGGTGTTTGAACAGAGCACATGCATCAAAGTAAATGCAGATATTTATAGAACAATAGGACATATGTCCCAACAAATGTTTTGAGATTAGTCATACCCAATGAGGTGTAGAATTGCATTGTTTATGCACATACAGTAGGGTGTAAAAAGATACCTCCATTAACATCTTATATGTACTTATAGTTTACACTACATTCCTATTGACTGCAGGTGTATATCCCCTACATGTATTATTACACTAGGCAACGTGCATTAAGTTGTGTAATGGGTTTGGCTAGTTCATTATATACCTGACCTATATCTGACATACTAACTGTCCAGGATGCAGATGTTACTGCTACATATTTATATATTTTATTTATATTTATATTTATATATCTACATATCTGGATGTGTTCACGTGACATTATCAGTTATATTTCTACAGCCCCCTACATTTCTAGCAGCACACTAACATTTCTGGGGAACACATTAATAAGCTACTCATGTGCCAGATTTACCTATGCATGCCAGCCATTAACCAACTGTTGAGAACTGTATATATGCTTCACAGCTACTGGCACTCCCTTCATCCACTTTATATGGGCCTGCTCAACTGTGGGTTGACAGCGCTTAATACAACAGTACTATTTATATAATGCAAGAGTACAACAACATTTCAGAGTAAGTGACACGGACACACTCCAGGTATTATACCTTTATTAATTACATTACACACTTTTCTAGAGGCTCCCTCATTTATTTGATATTACAATGCATGCAGAAGACTCATTCAAGATGTATTATACCTTTATTAATGGGTTACAACACTCTTTTTCAGGCTATCTCACTTATTTTATATAACAGTGCATGTAGAGAAATTATTCAGGGCATTTTATGCCTTTATTATTGGGCTACAACACTTTCTTTCAGGCTCTCTCACTTATTTTATATAACAATACATGCAGAATAATTACTAACCTGCCTGGTGGTGCAGCCTTAGCAGCCTATCTGCATAGGCTTCCTGATTCGCAGCACAGACACCTGCAGCTGTGAAGTAAATGAAGGCATATTGAGACGTACCTGTCCATTATATAGACTACAATAGCTATTCTTACATACTCCATTCCATGGATACCTACTCAGTAGTGGGGCATTGTCATTTCCACAGGCCTCCTGTATCCACTGGTTCAGTTGGTCCTGCTTCTGTCTCTTCAGGTCTGCATGGTGGTGTCTGACCTGCTCACCAGTCCGAGGGATGCCTGTGGCACTGGTGAGATCATGTGTTATATGGTTCCAAGCCTCCGCTTTGTACTCCATACCTTGGAACTGGCCCTGCAGGAGTCTTGCATCATGATGATGGACAAGGAACCAAACCATCAGTTTTGACTCCTCAATGCCCCACCGTTGCGCTCGAAAATGAGAGCCCTCTCCAACACCGGCCATTCTGACTGCAGATGGGAGCTACAACCAGTTATGGCAATTATTCCTGCCTATGGAGCTTAAATATGCATCATTTCCCACACTTAAATAAAATAAAATAAATATGCATCATTTCCCGCACTTATTTGTGATTGGCCGGTTTTGAAAATTCTCAGCTGAGTGCAAACCTGCTTAGCACTGTGTAAACTTTCATTAATATGTATATGTATGTTGACAGTGCATGAGCAGCAAAAGCTGTCGAGGCTTAGTGGTTCTGTACTTTGATTATGATGCACAGTATCCCGGGTTCGAAGCCTGTCATTGCTTTTTATTTTATACTGGCCTGACCGGCTAGGAGGTGTGGCTATGTTTGGCTGACTTTGCTCTACTTTGCCCACTGTTGCTCTACGTTGCTCTACATTGCCCGACATTGCCCAACATTGCGCTAGTTGGCATCGTGCGCAGCTCCGCGCAAACATGTTTTGTATGCGCTAGTTGGCACGATGCGCAGCTACGCGCAAAGCTATTACGCTAGTTAAAGCAGTGCTTAACTATGGGCAATTATATTGTGCTAGTTAAAGCAGTGCTTAGCTATGGGCAATTATATTGCGCTAGTTAAAGCAGTGCTTAGCTATTGGCAATTATTCTTAAATGTGCTTAATACTGGTAAATGTTGCTTAGCAGTGCTTCACATTGCTTAAGATAGGTTACTTATGCATTCATTAGTATGCATGACCGTTTCACCCTCTTATATATATTTAAAATAACGTTCACTACTACATAGGCCATTTCAATGCATTTTAATAGAATTTAAAAGGTAAATGTCAGGAATTATTTTTATGCACAGATTTCCTAATGAAAATGGAAAGGGGAGTGGTGGGACTTGAACCGGGAATGCCTCCTCTTTGCGCAAAGGCTCTACCACTATGCTATTGCAATTTGGCTTAATTTGCATATTAGTAGTGTATTATCCTCTTTGATGTCTAAACTGCTTACTGTAGCTAAGCAATGGGCACACCCGCGCACAAATGTGCAAATACGGGCAGCTATTTTGGGAATAAAAAAAATTGTTTTACATTTTATTTAATTTATACAGGGCTTTTTAATGTGGGGGAGTGTAGTGTTGGGGGTAAACACATTTGAGCAGACTCGCTCATATCTGCTGACATTTGCAGAGTTAGGCACTTGCAGGGGCGTGGATATTTGGACTGCTCGGCAGTCTGACACACCCCCTGCACTCCTACACACTCTGTGTTAGCCAGGGAGTTGAGTCAGCGCACCCTCATGCATATGTATGATGCGCTGATGTCATACTCTTAGATGGCCGTCTCCGAGTAGGGCTTCATTCATCCTACTCGGATTGTACTAAGCTCAAACAGATACTGTTCTAAACTCATATACATAAATCTTATTGACAAATATTGCATTAAACTCAAGCAGATATAAAGCAAAAGCTCCACATGAAGGTGTAACAAGCTAGAAGGGCTAATGGGATGAAAGGGGAAGATAGAGGAGTAAGAGAGGAGACTGAGTAGTATATGTGGTAGTGAGAGGAAGCTAGGTGTAAGTCAGTTGGATATGTATTTGGAGTTGAGATGAAGTGAGATAGTTAAGCATGTGGTATAACAGGTCTGAGAGATTGAGTGAGGAGGGAAGGGGAGGGTAAAGGGTGAGCCAGAGCCTGCAGAGGAAGGAATGCATTGATCAGATGGGGTGAGGCATGGTGGCTAAGGGAGGAAAGAGGAAAGGGAGGTAAAAGGAGAGTTACTAGTCAGGATTGGTGTATGGGTATAACCAGAGACTTTTTAAGTGAAATTTTAGTGCAGTCTTTAAGTGATTGCAAGAAGGTTGTGTGGTTATAGGGGGGATTGTTCCATAATCTGGATATGATGCAGGAGAATAGTGCTTCTTTGGCTGAGTTCTTGGGTTTGGTCACTAGAAGTAGATTTTTGCTGCTAGAGCATAGAGGTCTAGTGGAGCAGTAGGGCTGGAGAAGGTTTTGAAGGGATGGGACTTTAAGCGGATGGTTTACTAACTTGTGGACAAGGGAGAGTTGATTCAGGTGAAGAAGTTGAGAGAGTTCAAGCCAGTCAAGTTCTATAAGTGAGATACAGTGGTGGCTGCGATAAGATGCACCAGTGGTAAACTTAGCAATTTTATTGCAGGAAGCCTTGAGCTTGTTTTGGTCTGTTTGTCTAAGGTAGGTAAGTATAGTCGAGGAGTAGAGTAAATGAAGATTACGTGGGAATTGGCAGCAGAAATTCTGGCTGGCTTGGTGAGGAATTGTTTGTTTCTGTACAATGCACCTATTTTTTGTGAACCTTTTTTATGGTAAGAGAAATGTGAGTGGCAAATCTGAGATTGTTATCAGGCTCAACACCACGTAGTTTGGTGTGTTCTGTTGGGAAGAATGACAGTATTGTCTCTGGCTAGAATATTAAAGTGGGGGATAACTGGGATAGATTTAGTGAGTTGGAAGATAAAGAGTTTAGTCTTGTTCGGGGTGAGTAATAACTGGGCATTAGATAGCCAGTTTTCTACAGATGAAAAGGCGTCCTGTGCAATCTTGTGAAGTTTGTGTATAGTTGAGGCTGAGAAGAAGAGGGTGGAGTCATTTGCATACTGTATAAGAGAAGCATGCTTGGTGGCTGTGAATAGCTCACTGGTGAAGGGTGAGAATAGTAGGGGACCAAGGATGGACCTTGGGGAACACCAAGTGTTACAGGAAGTTGAGGAGATGGGTCATTATGCAGGACAACTGATTGTGGGTTGCCAGATAGCTGTGAAACCAATCAGTAGCTGATCAGGAAAAAAATAGGTTAGTGTGAACAGAGATTAGTAGTTTGTGGAAGACCATGTCAAAAGCCTTGGATAGATCCAGAAATATAGCAGAAGAGAATAGGCCATTGTTTCTATGATGAAGGATAGCATTAGTGAAAGAATTCAAGGTGGTAGTAGTGCTGTGGTATGGCCTGAAGCCATGCTGGGTGCTGGAGAGGAGGTTATTAGCTAAGAGGTAGTCTGAGACTTGAGAAGGTATGCATTTCTCATGTATCTTGGAAAATGGAGAAAGGATGGCTACGGGGCAGTAATTGGAAAGTTCAATGGAGGAGCCATCTTTATGGAGGGGAATGATGTGGGATATTTTCCACAGTGTGGAGACATAGCTTTCTGATAAGGACCGATTAGTTAATATAGAGACTGGATAAGCTAGGGCTTTTGCTGCTATTTTTAGGTATTCAGAGGGGAGATTGCCAGCTCCAAGTCTTGTAGGCTTAAGTTTCAAAAGACTTTTTTTATATAGTAGGTAGGCACCGATGAAAAAGAAAAGACTGTGGGCAGAGTATTTGGTTTTGATGTAGGGAAGGTGGGTAGAGGGTTGTCTTGTTTAGTCAAAGACAGAATGGGTTCAGTAAAGTGTTTATTGAAAGAGTCAGCAATACTGCTGGAGGAAGGGGGAGTGGTAGGTGGGGGGTGCCTTCTTTACCTGGGTGGAGAATGGAGTTTATTGTGGACCAGAACTGCTTAGGGTTGTAATGGGAGGAGTTTAGGGCAGACTGATAATATTGGGTTTTATCTTCTTTTATTTGCTTTTTGACCTTGTTGTGCAACTCTAGGAATGACTGTCTAAAGGAGGGGGGTTGTTAAGTGCCAGTGCTCCCAGGCCTTATCTCTGACTTTTATTAGTGCCCTGGTGCTTTTTTTGTATCCAAGGGGAGTACTGTGTTTTGATTCTGGCATTTCATATGGGGCCATGTGTGTTTAGGATGTTTAGGAAGGTGTTATTGAAGAAGTGGATGGCTTCATCCAGATTGAGGTACTTTAGTGGTGTCCAATCACATTTTTGGAGGGATGAGATAAAGGAGAGAGGGTTAAAGTTTACCCTATTTTGGATTTTCCTATAGATAATGGGTTTAGCACAATTTAAGTGGTGTCTCAGAAGGAATGTTAGAGTGTGGTCACTGAGGCGGTCTGGTAAACAGCCAGCTAAGTATGAGTGAGGGTCTTTATTGACTAATATCCAGTCAAGAGTAGTATGTTTGTTAACATTTTTATTTATCCGGGTAGGTGACTGTATTAGTAGAGAGAAACCTTGAAGGTTTAGGTGCTGGGCTGGATGATTGTTATTACAAGATAGCCAGTTGATATTAAAATCACCTAGGATTATGGTTTACTGGGGTAGTGAATGGTTACCCAGTTCAGGAGGTTTTCCAGGGGTAGGATGTTGTGGCCAGGTGGGAAGTAGCATCCTATGATGTTGATTGTTTTACTTGGGTTTAGTTTGAGGTTGGCATATAGGATTTTTTCATTTTCAATGTGGGGGGAAGATGTGTTTAGGTTATAAATGTTGAGGTGGTGTCTAAACATTAGAGCCACACCACCCCCTTTCTTAGATTGTCTACGTACTTGAAGAATGTTATAACCTGTTGGGAGTATTTCCTCACTTTTGATGTGAGGTTTGAGGCAGATTTCAGTCAGGATGACTGAAACCTGGCTCAAATCTTAAACCTTATTCTTTACCTCTATAATATATATATATATATATATATATATATATATATATATATATATATATATATATATATATATACACACACACACACACACACACACACACACACACACACACACACACACACACGGCATGGGGAACTGACTTTGCACAATGTGCAAATGCAAGTCTTATCACAGCAGGATAAAAGACTTTTACACAGTTAATCCCTCGGGCCAGTCAGGTAAAAACACAATAAGACTTCTACCAGAAGTTTCCAACTTGTGTGCATTGAATTCCTTGGAAATAAGTTCACTAACACTGAAATGTTCAACAAAATACAGAAAAAAGTGTGCAACATGGAAAAATGTGCATAACTACTAACATATTATAATACACTACTCTCTTCTCACACTGCATTCTTACAGAAAGATGCCCAAACCAAGAATTGGCAAGCTGCAATTAATATCCAAACAAAGTTATAGGATCAAGGGTTCACAGATTTATAGGAGGTTACTATGCTAATGGCCATAGGACATTTACCAGGCTAGCCATGTTATGCCCATGTTCCCACAGGCCATTTTCCTTTTGCCTAGACGTCTGAGAAATAGATTTCAAATAGTAAAAGGTCCAACATAAATCTATAAACCCATGTAGTAGTACCATAAACACTCAAGAAATAACTAATAAATGAAAACTATAATATGCTGTGGGGTTAAATCCCCCCAAAGACTGCTTCAGTAGTTTCTCATGTATGCACAACCAGCAAAATGAGACAGTTCCCCTAATGACCACCCCCTCGGTAGTCTGTCCATGTATCCACAAAAAGCAAATGACATCACAATGAATAATTTCCCTAAGGTTCCCTTAAGCAGTTTGTCCATGTATGCAAAAACACCAAAATGAAACATTTTCCCGAATAACCTGTTCAATAGCCTGTCCATGTATGCAGGTAATGAGAAAATGACATTTTTATTATTTATTTATTTGACATTTGTTAACCGGGTTAGTCCAACTGGGCCAGAGGCCCATTTTCAGTGAAGGCCCGAGGAGAAAAGCTCCGATACAGACAATTTAAGGTACATAACATTCACAGTTGAATATAAAGTAATTTACAATACATAAGCTATAGTTAAAGAGAAATTTAATACATATTGATAATGCTGCAGTGAAGTATAATGCTCATGTTTTTCTTTTTAGTAGTGAAAAAATAAGCAGCAATAGAGAGAGCTATTGATACAGTGGATTAAGTAACAGAGAGAGGTATTTAGACATGAGGAAATAATCAAAATGAATCACTTCTCCCAAGATTCCCTTAATTACTTTTCCATGTATGCACAAGCACGAAAATTATACATTTTCCCCAATGACCCCTTCAGTACTTTATCTATGTATGCACAAGCACTAAAATGAAACATTTTCTACAATGACCCCTTCAGTCAGGTTTGTATATGTATGCACATTGCACAAGTACCAAAATGAAACATTTTCCCCAACGACCCTTTCAGTATTTCTTTGTCTATGTATGCACAAGCACTAAAATGAAAAAGTTTCTCCAATGACTGCTTCATTGCCTTAGACCCAAGATCCTCACCCAGTACCTTTCCCATTCCCCCCCGATTACCAAACAAAATAGATATAACAGATAAATAATACTGTCTGCAGAGGCTGCAACTGTCTGCAAGAAGACAGTAACATATTTAACATAAGTACCACCACGGCCAAGGCACTGACAGCAATGGACAGACTTCAATTCTTCTTGTTCAAAGAGTCAAACTATTCAAACAACAAACTTCAATCACTCTCGTCTCGATTTTGAGGAGTGGAATGAGGACTGGGAAAAAGTGCGGTAACTTAGATCAAACACAACAGTTTTAACTGTCATTTTCTACACCTGTGTGACCTGCCACTGAACCCTGACCAGACTGAACTATTAAGTCAGTCAGGCAGGGGGGAGGCAGACCAATGCACTTGCTTAGTGGTGCTTGCAGTATAGCCCAGTCCCCCAAAATCTGAAGTTATAACTGCCCCCCCCCCGCACAAGTGGAAGACGTTGAGGAAGCCAAGCAGTGACACCACACCAAGGAAGGAAAAATTCAATAATAAAAAAGATGTGCAATGTTCTGACACTTTTCTTTTGATTCTGCCATAGTATAGCAAATAATGTTAAATACACTGTCATGTTCAAAAAAGACACTGGTACATTCTGACTAGATTTTAGCATGTTTACTTAATCACATATCACATATATACAAATATACTGTTAGTTCCTACAGCAAACATCTTAAGATTGCTATCACAGAGATAGATTAATAGTCAGCATCTGCTTTAACTTGCTGTTAGAGAAAGTATAAAATAATAAGTAAAGGTATTGTTTATTTTAATGCAAAGTAACAACATGTACTTTGATACCTAATTTAATCTTAAGTCCAGATGGCCAGTGAGTGGAACGGAGTGGAGTGGAGGTGTAGGTGGAGTTCCAGCGGGGGCGAGGTACAAAACTGCTCCAAACTGACCCCCACAAATGGTAAGGCTGGCCCTGCATCAGGTGTCTGGTGATAAGAAGCTTATTGATTATTTGCAATAAGTGCACATTTTAAGAGTATGTGAGATGGTAACAGGTCCATAGGGTCATAGGTAAGTACTAGGCCCTTGCAGGCCACTTTATGCCTACCCAGTTTCCCTTTTTGTGCTCAAAATAACCTATCCTTTTTGGTTAGAGATTGGCCTTACCCATCCTATGGTTGATAATTATATATTACCCCATATGAGAACAACTGGCATCATACCATAGGTAATTTGAAGGGCCCCATGTATGGGATAAAGCATTTAGGTGCTGCATCTGCCCATTGATAACACAGGCGGCAGGCTTAGGGTATATTTTCTGTTTAACATCCTCAGATCCAAGTTGCACTTGAAAATGGACAGGGATGAACTTCATTTTATGTGGATGGGGCGTCTGTTCCAGAGTAGTGGTATCCTTTGCAAGATATACTTGTCCCTCCAAACCATTCTGCTGATGTTGTAGAAGAGGTTTAGATCCCCAGATAGAGTATTTCTGATGCCATTTGACTTGCTAATGTGCAGTAAATCCTTCAGTGTTGGGTTAGAGGATGCCTTGTATGCCAGACACAGGTCACGTCTTGGCAGTCTGTAGGATATTGACTTTAGAGACAGAGCTTTGGGCCGGTCCATGTAGGACATGTTGTTTAGGCTCTGTATCTTTTTAGTATGGTATTTCTGTGGGCATTCTAGTTGTGGCATGTGCCTGGATGGATACATGCCAAAGGGATTATTATATTCAATGACTGACCTAATGAGGGCTGAATGAAATCCCAAGATTTAGACATAATCCCTTTGTTTATAAACTGTGCAATATAGCAGGACATTCTTACAAGAATGGGCACATGTGGGTCACACATTAGGTCACTTCAGTATAAGTTACCAAATCCTAAACAACTGGGTCAACTCTTAGGAGCATATTGCCAATGTGGTAGCTCCCTGGGATAGATGATTTCTCAAAGTATACAGTAATACATTATTTGGTATTTAGTTTCAGTCCATGATCTTGGCACCAGTTATTTATGTGCGACAAACCTTCCTGTAAGATGGCTATGTCATTTGGGGATTCAATGACTACACCTAGCATGAAGTCATCTCCAAATTTAGTCAGCCAGAGCCCTTTGGTATTGGCTTTTACTTCATAAAAGTTGGTGCCAAAATCACTTCCCATGGTACTTCCCAAAGACAGTTTCTGCATTCTTTGCTTCAGTACCCTGCCTTCTTGTATAGACAGACTTTACAGTGAAAATCCTACCATCTTCTCTAGACATGATGACTGTACTATTAGTGGCCACTTTAAACAAAATGAACTGCTGGTGGTAGTAAAAACAAGCAGGATAAAAGAGAAAATACAAATCACAGAGACAGGTCCACTTAAGGAGACTGTTGATATAGCATGGCAACACAATCAAAGCCAGAGTCATCTTTGTCAGTTTATTCAGTTAATGTCATCTATGTTAGTACTATGGCCTCACTTATATTGTTCATCTGCTCATCAGAGGGCCCTGCATGCATTTAATCATAAGTAAAACATCTGTCTACATATCACAGGCTCAATACAATGATGCTCAAAGTGTTAGACAACACCATAGATAATTCTTTCTTGCAGAGGGGTAAGCCTCCTTGCACCTCCTGTATGGTGACAAGTTCTTACACCCGATTTCTATACTTAGAGAAAATAAAAGGATGGAATACAAGTAAAAACTCATCCTTTCCTTCTTAGCTGAGCCACTGCCACTTATGATAACTGAAATGTGAACCATTAATGTACAATAAAGATTCTGCAGTGACATTTCAACTTTTGTTATGTCTGGTAATGATAAACCATGTTTCCCAGCTATATCTTCAGTGCTTTCCCAACACTTTTTCCACTCAGCTTTAACATACAATTTAATGGAAAAAGTAACATAAAATAAGCAGCTGACAGTACATATATTTTTTCACAATTATGATTTTGTTGTCATTATACAAAATCATCCTTTGAAAATGCTCTTAATATTTTCACAAATCATCTCAAGTACTTTTTGTAATGATGTTTTATTAGATGACTCTAAAACAATTAGACAAAAATATTGAGATTGGTGTCTTATAGAGTGACTATGAATCAAAATGTTAAGACATTTATAAGTTATAAAGGAACATTCATTTTGGAGAATGCAGATTAACATTTCATAATGTTTAGTACTCTGGCACAAGTTAGGATTTCTCTTGAAAAATACCTTGAATGCAGAGATGGTTCTATCTGAAATATACCAGAGGTGTAGTCTTAATGTGTCGCATTGCAAAGTCAATATTTTTTGTCACTAAGGCTACCTAATTTTAATTCAAATGCTCATGACAGCATAGATGTTTATTTTATATGAAACATAAGGCACTTAATCCGGTGCATTAGAGAATACTAATGCGCGGTCATAGGCTAAAGCTGTCCAAAAATAGCATTGCATTTTACTGTACCCATCACTAAGGGTGCCTATTGAAATAAAAAAAAAGCATAATTACAATTTACAGAATAGTACAGCTAAAAAGACGGATGAGGGGAATAAATGCCAAGTCTGTGGTTGTGGTAAGACAAAGTATTCCCCTGTGCAGTGATCACAGTAGTAGGGCATTGGTGAGTGCAATACCCATATTGAGTGTTACAGGGGTAAAGTCTCCACAGCAAACATGCTTTAAATATGTTAACAGTGACTTCATAACTCGAATGGGTCTTGCTTTTCTGATAAGGAGTACTTACTACATATCATGAGTCTAATGCATATTCCAAGTGCATAAGACACGATTGAAGTGATATGTAACCCATGTGATAGGCTGAGGAATGGTCTGATAAAATTATAATGCCCACTAAATAGACTTTTTAAAAATAAAATATAAGTAGTTAAAAATGACAGGTTCTGAAAAAAAGAACAGCTTTTGAATATGTATGTTAAATGAAGAGTAATGCATCTAGTAAATTGAACAAAGAAATAAAAGGAAGAGTTATATAAGGCAGCATCATTATCTGGAACTCAATTTCTGATTGTGTATTCACTTAGTAGTAAAATGTAACTCTAATGAATGGTTTCACAGCACTCTTAGCTAAGTGATGGGGTGCTGAGGAAATGGTATTACTTGCATGGATAGAGTGACAAACAGGCAGACAGATCGGAGACACGTAGGACACATGGAGGCAGACAGATAGACAGGAGACAGGCAGGACAGAGGCAAGTAGACAGACAGCAGAATAAGGATTTACACACACACACACACACACACACACATACATATATATATATATATATATATATATATATATATATATATATATATATATATATATAAATTGTATTTATTGATTGATTTTTTGAAATTTATTTACCAGGAAAGTCCAACTAGATAATTGTATCCATTTTCAAAGAAGACCTGGAAAGAATAGCTCCACAAAGAGAGAGAGAGAGAGAGAGAGACACACACACACACACACACACACACACACACACACACACACACACACACACAGATATGCACCCAAACATGAAAGAGAATCAGTTACTAAAACTAGACTCTTAGTACCTTTCAGATATCTAGTTTAAAGTATGTACAGTAAGTATCTCAGTGGGGGGGGGGGGCTGATATTTTGAAAAATTAAACTGTGATCATATAACATAGCTAGTAGTTGCTACAAATTTATATAACATGTTTTCATTAAAGGAAAAACAGGATTTTTATTGCTAAATATATGTATACCTCCTTCAACTGGGATGGGGTAACATAAAATTAAGGGAAGTGGAAGACTGGCAAACAAATAAGTCTATAAGACATCTATAAAAATAGAAAAAAGATGTTTGCTGCTGTTGGTGACCTGAATGCTAGAACTAGGAAGATAAACTACAGTAAAGAAGGCAATTTGTTTAATTTAAATGCGAGATAGGAACAATGACTGTCACAAGTCTCATTTATAGAAAAAGGCAAGGTCATGCTAACCGAATCTATGAAAATATTTTACTTTTATACTCTAGATGAGAAAAGTGATCTATGACTAGACAACAATGGTCAGCAATGTAAGTTATTGTTCTGCTATTCACTACATATAACTCTACCCCCTTTGTCACTCAGTTCCTTGTGGAAAGGTTATCATTTAGTCAGGCATTAGGGGTCGTTTGAGGGTTTTCATCTTTAGCTGTACTGTCCCTTTAGATGTTCAGCTTGTAGTGGGAGAGAGGGACTTGCCATGGGTGGTCTATGCTGGCTGTTCCTTACTCCTTGAAGAGACAGTGCAAGCAAAAAGCCCTACACACTCCACTCAAGCATGGAAGTGGTTTTTCCAGTTTCCATCAGAGAAATTGCACCTCCGTATTTGGTCTCTATGTGCTCTCTACCCTCACTGTCCTCCCATAGAGAGGTGATTTGCTATGCCCCTTTACTCTTCCCCCTCTCTGCCTGACTCCTGTGTCAGAGCTGCTAAATGAAGCCCATTAGATTAGACTCCATCTGTTTATGCCACAGAGCCTGTCTGCTACTATGTTTTGTAAAATGGACTGTAAAATGCTTGTGTTAATTGGATACAACATCAGAAATACTTTTGGTGTTATTTCAAATAAATCATTTTGAAAATAATTTAAAAACGTGAAACAGCTAAAAAAGGTAACAATTTCAAAGAACAAAATAATGAAATGAGCTGGTCTTAGAAGTTTGGAAAGATGCAGATCTGTCATTACCTTTCTGGCTACAATATGACAAAATTGTGAATAAAGGATGATGGTGAAAATACATGCAGCACCCTTAATGACTAATATAGGTGATATATTACCATCAAAATAAAGGCTGAGTTTAAGATGGGGGAGCTAGAGCTGTACGTTAATGGGCTGTATTTGCATGGGATAAAAATATTTAAAATGGTAACTGAAGGAAAAGAAAGGAAAATAGAAACCTACAAAAATGTGGGGAAAATGTAAAAGTAATTTTAAAAAAATATTATTAAAATGTTAAAGAATGGGTCAACTTTGTATTACAGGAGGCAATTTTTTAAGCATCTTGGGGTAGCTGAGACAGGCAAATGACACAGTAAAACAAAAATAGTTATCTCGTCAAATAGGTGAGCAAAATGTTATGTAATTATATACAAGGAAGATTTGGAAACTACTTACATTAGTGTAATATTCTGATAACATAGGCATGCAACTATAGGAAGATGAGGACATAAGAACTTTCATAAAGGATGCTAAAGTTCAAGAATATCGACTGGTTATCAAGGTTCTGAAATATTAAAAAATGGACATCTCTCTCAAAACTGTTATATTTTCTATCAGTGGCATTATTCATGTTTTTTGAAAGAAAACGTTAATATAAATTAATTTTCTGAAAAACAAATAAAAGGCTAATGAGGTATGGGGTCAATAATTATATTACACAGTGTGAGTACTGTGATTAATCTCACACATATATTATCATTTTTATTAGCAGAAATCTAACATTATACAACATCAAAAATGCTCGACTATTGTGTGTTATTGTAAGAATAATACCCTGCAGGTGGTAGGAATTTAGAAGGATTTGTTTTTAACTCCCCAGATTTGATTCAAAGGGTGATGCCAAGCAGACATTATTTATATAAAATACATATGATGACACATCTGGATAGATAGTCACTTGCTGTTTTTTTTTTTAATTGTTTGTTTTACAGTATTCTGTTTTAATTTAAAATAGCTGAGAGCAAAAATGAAAGACTAGATATCTGAATGTGTAAAAATACCTCCCTTATGCCAGACTGCAAAAAATATATATTTGATAGTTTTCCACAATTTTCCACACCTGTACAGCAGTAATCAATTAGATGACTTAGCAATAATCCATTACTTAGTATGGGTAATACAGGATTTACTCATAGTTGGCATGGCTTGATGACAGGGCTTAAGCCCAAATAATTAAACAAAGACAATTGTAGGTAAATCCTGTGCTACTCCCATACACAGTTGTTGATTACTGCAGTTATAAAACTGCATGATTTGAGAAAAAAAGTCCCTATCTTTTTAAAATAATGGCATTGTACAATGGCACTTTAGATGTGTTCTGTATCGTCTGCTGTCTGCATATGTACTGCACATGGGTATGGCATGCACATCCATACATTGGCACATTACATCAGTGCATACAGGAGAAAAACTGGAGAAGGCACTCACTTATTGGAAGTATTTCAATTATGTGTCCATGAGACATTTCAAAGAAACCTGCACTTTCTTCATCTCATCTCCTCTTAGTGGTTTGTCCCTATCTGTCTCTCTCTCTATGTATATTTATTATATTCTTTATTTCTAACTTACTGGCAGTAAAATTAGTCCAATCAATGATGTCCTGTTGAGTAGTTAGAATCTTTATTATGGAGAATGTTTGATTTACAATGGCCTTACTACTGATTGTTATGTCAAATCTAAAAACAACAGAAGCTTTATACAGAGAAAAATTCCAAAGGTAAGTTTTATAGAAGTACAGAGAGTTTCTGAAAGCAAGATCCTTGGACATTTACTGTTCAAACAGAGTATTAACTTCCTATCTTCAATGTAAAACCATCATTTTATATTCAGATTGTTGGACTTCTACTGGTTACACAGTTTATTAACTTCATATCTCTCTTTTTCTTCTTCTTCTTCTTCTTCTTTTGGCTTTTCCTGATTAGAGGTCGCCACAGTGGATCACCTGTCCACTCATAATTGGCAGTGGAGTTTTACAGTGTCAAGCTGCCAGCCTGGCACCCAACCTTCCACAGAAGGCACACACATGCACACACTCACACCTAGGGCCAATTTAGAGTGTCCAATCCACCTACAGCACGTCTTTGCGATGTGGGAAACCGGAGCACCCAGAGGAAACCCACATGACCACAGGGAGGACATGCAGACTCTGCACAGAAGGCACCCCAGCCGAGGATCGAACCGGAGAACAAATTCATATCTCTCTTTTTAATCTATCCAAATCTTTTAGGTTTCTAATACCATGATGGGAATGGACCCCATTCCTAAGTCAAGGTATGATTAAGGTTCATGAAATTAGTATTGTTTCAGTCTTTGATATTATCCAAAAGTTCTCTTCAGAGAACCCACAATGTGCCCATAACTGAGTCCTTCTGCAGTTCATACAGAGTTATATGCATCAGTACCATATCTAAATAAAACTGGAAATTCTTTTTTATAAAACTCACTGCTTCTACTACTGTTGGAACTGTCTGGGTATCCTTCATCAATATTGCCCTAATTTCTGCTGCAAATCCTGATATTTTAATGACTTTGTGTCTCTCTGTACATAAAACACTATAATCACTGGGTGCAGCAATTTCAATGATCAATGCTACTTTTGTCTTCTTTTCATGTACTACTATATCTGGTTTACTCGCATCTGTTTTTTTTGAACTGTTTGTAATAAGTGATCCCATGTAATATAAACTTCAGTATTCTCTTTAATGATTTGTGGCTCATGTTTCTAATGCATCTCAGCTACTTCAGTATTATAATGTTTGTACATTACCCAATGCAAAGGTCTTGCCACATTATTATGAGTTTCAGTATGCAGGCCCTCTGCCATTAGTGCATTGCACTCAGCAGCAAGATGAGCGACTGTTTCTAGTTCTCTTTTACAGAACCTGCATTTGTCTGTTTCTCCTGCATATTCCATGGACTTTGTAAACCAACATGTATGTAGTCCACTATCCTTGGCTGCTAATATTAACATTTCATCTGTTGGTTAAAATTCACCTCTCCTCAACCATTCCTGCATCAGATCCTGATCAACATGAGGTTGTTCCAGGAGTTTTCTGTACTTGCAACTACATTTATGCCTTTTCCACATTTCTTGCCTTCTCATCTGATCCTTCTCCTTATATTTTTATTAATTAGTTTGATTTTCTCCTTTGCATAAATATTACACCATATGAGATCTCTTTTTCTTTGTCTTGTTTGTGTTTCTTTTTTAGACCTTTCAAAAATCTTTAGATTCTGTTCTTTTTATTTTTGCACTTCCTCAGTGGCTTCTTTTCCCAAACGGCCCAAGGTTTCTTGGTCTATGTAGTGGTTTTCATGAATCTGTTGTATTAATGAACACAGATTTGCATTTCAAGCTTTTGGCAGTTTTTCTTGTGCAAGTATTTTTCTTTCCTCTAATTTCTCTCATAACATTTTTGAATATCTTTTATTTGGAAATTCTGGGCTTCTTGCATAATAGTAACAATACATAATTTCTTTCTTATCCTCAATAGTCTCCTCTATCGTCTTTATGGCTCATTTTTGCCCTGTCGGTTTTTGTGATTTTTGAGAACTACTGCTTGCTTCTACAAATGGTGGCCATCCTCCTTCTGAACCTGGCCTAACAGCATAGTAGGAATGTTTCTGTGTCTTGCCGATTCTACACTGTAAGATTTTCCAGTCCTGGCACCAGTGCACCTACCAGGAGTAGACACTTTTTTATCATGGGACCTGTGCACCCAGCTGTCTTGTTTATTTTTAACCCACTTTTGTCCATGATATATGCTATATAAAATACAATCTATATTAGTGTTGTCTTGGTAAGATTTTGTAAAAACAGGGTCCCACCTCATGAAGATACTCACCAAGACTTGAGTTGAGGATGAATTCAGTTCCAGCAACACTACTCTCCTTTGCTTGCTGATTTTATTATCTCTCCATCTGGATCCCTCCTCAATGTAAAACAATTATTTAATATTCAGATTATTTGCCCCTCTTTAGAAATGGTCCTTACTCTCTATTATATATATATTTTCATGGACAAGATGTTTAATAAAAAATTGCATACTCACATCTCTTAATCTCACTATCTACTCCAGCAAAATACACCTGTAAATTTGGAAGTATAAAAACAGAGGTGTTTCAGGGTATTGTATCTTTATGAGTAGATATTAATGTGGCAGTTAATCTAGGCTCAGATACCACAGTTAAACTGCACCCAAAATTTAGAGATGCACTGAATTAAAGGACTAAGTTAGGAAGGCACAGGATTCCATCTTACACATGTATACTGGTAATAAATAAATATATATATATATATATATATATATATATATATATATATATATATATATATATATTTAGTACTGTAGCTAGGGTTGGATAAGAGGATCAACAGTCCTGGTAATAAAGTGTTGGGGAGCACGATCAGCTAATCCCGATCACTCTGTAATGAAATACCAGCTTTTAAAAGTTGGTATTGCATTTCCGGTCAAAACCTGAGCACTGTAGCACTCCATGTGTGATGTAAACTGTAACAACTGCTTTCTACATTGTAGCAAAGAGATTGCTATAGTTTAAAAGTAAAAAAAATATATATTTTTCTTAACTAAAACCTGAGCACTGTAGCTCTCTGTGGCACACATGCTATAAAACTGTAGCAACTGTTTGCTACAGTTTACATTTTTTTTTAACTAAAATATGAGCGCTGTAGTGCTTCAGGCAGGCAGGGTATAAACTGTAGCAACTGTTTGCTGCATTTGTAGCTATCAGTTTGCTACAATTTAAAAGAAGAAATGCCTTTTTTTTAATAAAATCTATTAAAGGAGTGTTGGGGGCAGGGCACAGAAATGGGACCTGAATGGCTGGGACTGGAGGGAGGGAAGCATGACATACATCTATATATATATATATATATATATATATATATATATATAGATACACACACACACACACACACACACACACACACACACACATACACACACTCACACACACACACACACACACACACACACACACACACACACACACACACACACACACACACACACACACACACACACTCACACACACACACACACACACACACACACACACACACACACACTCACACACACACACACACACACACACACACACACACACACACACACACACACACACACACACACACACACACACACACACACACACACACACACACACACACACACACACACACACACACACACACACACACACACACACACACACACACACACACACACACACACACACACACACACACTCACACACACACACTCACACACACACACACACACACACACACACACACACACACACACACACACACACACACACACACACTCACACAAACACTCTCACACACACACACACACACACACACACACACACACACACATACACACACACACATATATATTTTCATTGGGATTCTGGTTTGATCTAGATGTGTTTTATTTACTTACTTATGTTTCTCAATTTATAGACACACCAGTCCAAACAGATCATTTTATAAGCTATGACTCAGGCTACAGGGCAAATGTCACTTAATATTACGTAAAAGCAGTATTATACAAAGTACAGTTAATATGCAGAGCACAAAATAAATTACAATAAGAGAAAGATTATCTACTGGGCTTTTTATTCAATGCACATATCCCAATAAATACACAACTGTAGACAAAAATATGTCATTCAATAACTGTGTATGCTGCTTTATGGAAAGTACATGGCTAGGACCATGGCCGCACCACCCATTATTGACATTTTATTAATATCTGCAGTTATTACTATCCATAGCCTCATCTCTCCTCCTTTTGGTACTGGACCCATGCCACTATATATGGCCTGAAAACCCCACATTCCTTTTTGCATTTTAATCATCAAGTGTCCTATGTTCACAGTTTCACACACACACACACACACACACACACACACACACACACACACACACACACACACACACACACACACGCACACCATACAGTCAGATACTGCTGTGCCATACCAGTCTGATGGAACCCCAGTTACACATGCAATAACATATCTGCCTTGCTTTTCTTGACAGCACTTGTATTTGCGGATCAGGTACTTGGCCAGGCAGGATTCCTTCCTTAACTCTGTTATGCTTGACATCAGCAGGGCTTGTAATCAAAGTCCTCAATAACTTAATTATATGGATGTAAGCACTGTTGCACCAGATGATAATGACACTTTTTATTTTGCTACCAGCATGCATTTAGAGCAGCAGTTATGCTAGTGATGCTGATTCATGCCAATGTGTGTGAATCAGTCTGTGTACAACATACTAGCCATGCACAGCAGCAGCAGTCAAGCACATCTCATTTATCAAAGAGTATGTGACCTGTATGCTGATGTAGACAAGCATGTGCATGTGAATAGTGCTATGGCTCTAGTTAGTAAATCTGGCTCTGGGTCACCAGTCCCAGCAGACCTGCCTCACAGCAGTTGAATAGTGGTCCTCTGCTAGAGGTGACATGACAAGGTCACTAATGCTGTCTTTATCCATCTCTCAGGAGGGAGTGAAGGCTGTTTTGAAGGTATCCTAGTGTCAGTTGAGCAGACTAGCCACTGCCAATTGGACGCCCACCCTGAAAACACAAAGAACCTTCTGGTGGAATTATGTGACTGGCAGGCCCCACATATCTGACCTCCAGAAGAACAACCAGCCCCTTGCATCAGCTATCTGGGTAAGTGATGTGTATGTGTATATATGTGTGTGTGTGTGTGTGTGTGTGTGTGTGTGTGTGTGTGTGTGTGTGTGTGTGTGTGTGTGTGTATATATATATATATATATATATATATATATATATATATATATATAAAACACTGAAGCTACTAGTATAATAAAGCAAACTGTGCTTTCTAAATTAATTTCAGAAAAAGACATTAGCAAACTGTCAACCCATGTGTGAACTCACAGCTGGAACTAGAGTTGTGGTTACCTCAGTGTCATTACACTGGTCTGGGAGTCATGGTGGCATGAATTTAGATGGTGGTCTTTCTGTGCTTCTTTTAAGAATGCCTTTTTAGGCAAGGTTCAAATGACAAATTCACCACCGTAACAGGTACAAGCAAGCAAAATCTGAGGGTAATGCTATTCAATGCTAGAAGTCTAAACCTCAAAATGCACTCACTCGAGGCACTCCTTAAAATGGAGAACATTGACATCTGTGCAGTGACAGAGACCTGGTTCAAAACTCCAGAGAGTACCCCTGTATTACCAGGCTATAATTCATACCACACCTTTCGGCCACCAAACCCGGACTGAAACACTAAGGGTGGAGGCATGTCCATATTCATTAAGGATATCCACACCTCCAAGCTAGTTGCTCAGCATAATGCATCCGAGATTATCCAAGTTCAACTAACTCTGGCAAAACCGCAGTCCAGATTGTAGCTTGCTACAGACCCCCCCACCATGCCCCAGGATTCCCACTCCTCTTTTCTTGATATACTGGAAAATATTAAGGTACAACCCAACACTCTAATAATGGGTGATTTCAACTACCCTACCATTAACTGGGAAAACTACTCATGTACCAACTCTTTTGCTCAACGTTTTCTGGAAATCATCAATTCCAATGTCTTGGATCAACTTATCCACACCCCCACAAGGGGCAGCAATATCCTAGACCTGGTCATCACCAACATGGGTGACCGGTGTTCCACACCAGAGGTCAGCTCCTCGTTGGTCAGATCTGACCACAAGCTAATCACCCTAGACATCCACATCCTGCTCCCACCCCCCATTAGGAAAACAACCGTAAAAAATTTCTCCAAAGCCAACTTCACGCTTCTTAAGACAGAAGTGGCAGACTTCACGACACCCATGCAGATGGACAATAGAGGTAAGACTGTTGAATCCTACACAAATACACTTTATAAGCACTTACATGACTGCATGGATCGTGCTATCCTTAACAGAACCAAGATGCTATCCTCCAAAAAAAGGAAGCCAGTCTGGAGGTCTTCTGCCATAAATAAACTCTACAACAGAAGAAAGAAACTGTTGCAAAAAAGAGTAAAATCCCACATTTGGAGGAACTCCCTGGTCAGCCTCAGCAAGAAGCTGAGATCCCTCATAAAATCCTCCAAAGCTAGTTATGAAAACAAAATCACCACTGATTCCAAAGAGAACCACAAAGCATTCTATAGCTATGTCAAGAATCTCAATGGCAACCCTCAGATCTGCTCTGAGTTACAGCACAATGACACTAAATATACAGAACCAACTGATATTGCCAACATCCTGGCAGATAGGTTCAGTGCTAACTTTACCCCCCCCCCCTCACTCCCTAAAGGGCCCATCTTTATATCAGAAGAATGCAAAGTTCCTGTAATCATGGCTGCACAGGTAAAAACCTCACTCTACAAAGCCAAGAACACAGCATCCATGGGACCTGACAACATCCTAGGCTGCCTTCTACACGAACTACAGAATGAACTGGCACCCCACCTAAGTACCATGTTCAATCATAGCCTCACCTCAAGCTTTGTGCCCATTGAATGGCACACCATGACAGTTATCACACTCCACAAAGGGGGTGCCACAACAAACCCCAGGGAACTACCGCCCCATTAGCCTGACGAGCCTGGTCTGCAAGGCCATGGAACATATCATCATGGAACTCATAAAAAAAGACATTGGAGATCTCCAAACTCTAGACCCCACACAGTTCGGGTTTGTAAACCTGTCTCCTAAACCTGATAGACTTCTTTGAAGTAGTCACCAAAGCCATAGATGGGGTAAGGTGGTTCACACAGCCTATAGATCTTGCCAAGGCGTTCGACACCATCCCCCACTCTGGAATTATAGATAAATACACTAAACTAGGTATAAATCTCAATGTCACAAGATGGGCTGCCAACTGGCTTACTGAGAGAACCCACACTGTGAAAGTATCGGACTCCAAATCAGACTTCAGACCAGTGACAAGTGGAGTACCACAGGGTTCAGTCCTGGGTCCTCTCCTGTTTGGCATCTACTTCTCTGAAGTACAGCTTAATACAGAAGGTCTTTGGCTAACTAAATTTGCAGATGACTGCAAACTAGGAGCCATAATCAAAACTCCTAATGATGTGGACATCCTACAAAAGGGCCTCACTGAGACAGATGCGTGGTGCCTAAGCCATGGTCTCAAGCTCAATGCCAAAAAGTGCATTATCATCCCCTTTGGTAAAAACTCTGTACCCATGAACTACCACATAAGCGGTAGTCTACTTAACACCGAAAGTGTGATAAGAGACCTTGGGACACAGGTGGACAGTAGTCTCTCCTTTGATAATCACATCGCCACAGTGGTCAGGAAATCCTTCTACATGGCACACCTCATCACAAAAGGTTTCTCATCCAGAAAAAAAGAGGTCATTGTTCCCCTCTACTCATCACTCATTAGACCCATTATAGAGTACAACGCCCCTTTTGGTATGTACCTTACAAGACATCTACAACAACTGGAAAGGCTGCAAAAATACATCACAAAGAGGATCACTGGCCTCAAACAGATGTCTTACACAGACTGACTCAAAAAACTCCAGCTTTACTCTGTCGCATATCGCCTACTCAGAGGCGATCTCTGCCTAACATACAAAGCTATGTCAAACACAGAGCTGTTGGACATGCTCCACTTAAAGAGATCCCAATCCCTTCGAGCTACATGCTCTAGGGACCTAAACCTTGTCACCACAATAAACAGAACATGCTGGAGGGATAGATTCCTGTCCCAGAGACTTCCCCTACTCTGGAACAGACTACCTATCTATCTATGTCAAACAGATCTCCTCATTAGCACTCTTCAAGAAAAATCTTGATGATTGGATGGGTAATAGGAAATTCACCCCGGGGATCACTTCTGTGGTTCTGCTTGACAGGGGCACAGGAAAATAATTTTCTTGGGTGGCGAAAGCCAGGGTACCTTTTTGGCTAGGCTTGTATAGGCCCTAGGGCCAATAGCCTCGTACCTACCTATGAACCTAATCTATGCTTGTGAAAAAAAAGAAGTGATAATACCAGTAGTGGCTGTGGAAATGTTTTCGGGCATTTAGAGGAGTTTGCTCTTGACAATTGCTTTTTCGGATTCCAACTACCTTGAAATGCCATCCCTTATCTTTATACAGTCATATGCCATTCAAGTTGTACCTGTAGCTCAGTGAAAGCAGCATCTATCTGTCGATAGCTCATAGATATGTAGATCCCACAGGTGGTAGTCAGCAGGGCACTGATTCATGGGTTCATAGGTTTGATTGTCAAGCTTATGACATACTGGCCTTCATAATATTAGCTTACATCAGTCCTGCATTGATATTTTCTACATCCCATACACAAAACAAAATTATTTTTGAAGTAAGGCAATGAACAACAGCTGACTACAATGTTAAGATTTTGCCATAATCTTGTAAGCTATGATTGATGTATCTGCCACTTATTTTTTATGTAATTATCTGTTCTGTTCTATTGACATAGATGGATAAAGCCTAGACTATGAACCAAGTTCAAATATTGACTTCACACACCTGTTGGAGCTGGCATAGGGGAAGAGAGAAATAATGAGGCTCCTTTTGGGAGTGTGAACTTAAAATACATACTCTCAATGGTAGAATCCCCAGTGAAGACTGGGAATCTCATGTAGGAGCTCCTCTAAATTGGAGCAGGGTATTCTAATCACATCACATGTGGTGGTATGAACATCCATCTCAGTGGCCTAGTGTATGTCAACCTGTGGACATCTATGAGCATGCAATGGGGAATTAGGGCGGAGTTCCACCATAGCAGCTTTCTGACTCCTGCAATTCATCTCCTCTGCCATTTGCATCAGCAGTTTCAGGAGGGGTTGGTAACCCTAACAGTGTTTCAATCAGGATCCACTTTTCACTGCATTTTCATGAAGAGTGAAGGCTTTTCTGGATAGCCACACTACCACTGAAGAATAACCAATCCATAAATGTAGTGAATCTACTACAAAATATAAGATCCCTGATCTGGTGTTAACTTCTTCAGCAACATGTTCTAGATATAGACTTTCAAACAGAACAGTCAAAAAATAAATGACACTACCTTTCACACCAAGCTGAGATTACCTCTTAACAACTCATAAGGATCAGAATGTAATGACTGTTGCTGAAGTTTTACTGAATAGTTCAAATTGTCCAACCCTATGATACTTCTAGTAAGGAATCATTGCCTCTTTTCAAATTGTTTTTGGTTGCTTACTCAAAGACTACAAAAGCTAATGATTTGTTCAATAATCAATCTGATCAATATTAAGTAGTGCAACATTCTCCCTAGAGTGACTAGGCATCCCTTTAGAAGTAGTTGGGATGGAGAATATATTTATGTGATGATGGTGGATACACATTTGGTCAAAATTTAACTTGCTATTTTCTACTACTTCCAGGTGTTTCATGATTGCATTTTTTTGCGATTTTAATTTTCTCATCATAATTTAAGTCTCTTTTGACATGTCTCATGATGGCACATTTACTGGCATTAAAGATGCAGTCATGAGTATTACACCATCTTGGAGAACTTTGACATCTTTTATTGAAGTAATCAGTAGGATGATCCACCTGATAACATACTAGTTAATATGTCTGACAGATTTCTCAGAAGAACAAGGCCATCATCTCCTAGAATACATAAAAATGAAATAATAATGAAAGCGAGCTCTCCAAACTTTAGACAAACTGAGACTGCAAGAAATATACTGAAACATGAGCTGAAAGTAAGGAAATAAGAGAAACAGACCAACAACCTACAATCCAGTCTGTCTACACTGCCCTGTTCCACCATAACAGAGCAATTCTGTTCCCATAATGCACAGCACCAATCACTTTGAACAATACCTTGTGGAATTTAGAACCCACTGAATCCTAGCAAGCCTCTAACACAAATGCCATAGGTTAGCTCCATGTATAACAATAACTTAATATTTAAAATGTTTAGGACTGTAACTGAGGGTGAAGGTAACAGTACAGAAAAGATGAATACATAGTCAAATGACACAGACATTTTTGTTGAATGCAAATTAGCGCTATAGCAATATATAACATTCGTCACTGAGACAGTGGTTAGCCTTAGGAAAAAATAACATGTATTCTCTGTTTCAAGAAGCAAAGTAGCTTACATTGCTGTCAATATTTAGCAGGTGTAGAAGGTAAAGGGCAATGAAAAAACATCAGCACTTCAGCTTTGAGTTCTGCTGTCCTTTATATCATTAAGTGCTGCTCATTGATTTTTCAGTCATGCCATTGTTGGTATTTAGGAACTAGGACTGAGAGAGAAAGTAGTTCACAGCAGGTGCCAAACATGCCTGCAGAACTACAAGATGGTAATGAGAATGAAATCTTCTAACAGAGACATGGTGAGCATACACTAGATATCTTTGTAGGAGCTAGATCATGGCCGACAGGAATGATCAAACAGGATGCAGTGTTTGTCTGATAGGCAGGGGGTCATTATTATCCCCTGAGGTCTGTAGAAAGATGTGGACAAACTCTGCTGTTTTATAAAAAAAATAGTGGAGGCAGCAGGAAAAATGCACAGCATGCAGAATAAACATAAAATAAATATTTTAAAATAACTGTTATTATTTTGAAATGTGAAGGCAGAAATAGCTTAGAGAAACCTCTAACAAAGATAAATACAAAGGCAAAGACTTAGAGTGAGGTGTTTTAAGAAGTATTCTTTTCGAATATCAAATTTCAACTATGTATCCATGAATGAATTATTCAGAGTGAATTGCTGTTAGAAGATATTTGCACTCTGTTAAACAGAATAAAGATGACCAAGGAAAATGTTTTATCAGGCCAGTTTCTCTCAGCATGTCGTAAGGTCTTTCTCTGCTTACCATAAGGTGTTATGCATAATTTCAGTATGAATCCTGCCAACACTGTAACTCATACATTACACATGCTGTAAACATTCTCATGCACATCATGTCAGTAGCTGAACTATGCCTAGTGCAAAGAAATATTCAGAACCACAATGAAAAATACAAGTGTCTATTAAATATTCCACTTACACTATGACAACAGTGTTAGCTTGCTTGCTTGATATTCTATTGTCTAACAAAGCATTTACAAAAATGTTATCTTTAGCAAGTATTCTAAGATAGTGAAACACCATTGATTTTCTCCTAGATATTAATGTAAAATGATGTACATATAAGGCAATATGTAGAAAAAGAATTTTATATACATCTTAAAGTGCAAAATGCACCTAAACCAGATGATGTAAACTGCTCTTTTCTGGCCATTTGACATTAAGATTGATAGCATTCAGGATTCATATACTGCTGCTTACAATTTGTATTATCGTGTTACCACTGTAACAGCATACAGTATTAAGATTTTAGCATAACTCATGCTCTGCATATGAAGGCATTTTTATTCCCCAGCAGTTATTTTGTAATATATGTTAGACTTATTAACACAAAAGTGTGAAACATATGACATAGCCATAGATGAAAACCTAGAAGAGTAATTGTTCACCGGTATGAAATCTCATCGTCTTGTAAATAACCAAAATGAGACAAATGCATCCCATGCTTGAGTGTGTGTGTGTGTGTGTGTGTGTGTGTGTGTGTGTGTGTGTGTGTGTGTGTGTGTGTGTGTGTGTATGTGTATACATGCATCTGCAGGCATGCGTGTGTGTGTGTGCGCGTGTGCGTGCATGTGTGTGTGTGTGTGTGTGTGTGTGTGTGTGTGTGTGTGTGTGTGTGTGTGTGTGTGTGTATGTGTCTGTGTGCGTGTCACAACTTGCTTTCCAACTGCCTGTAGCCATCTACACCTTCCACTACATGTAGTACTTTCATCTCAGATCACAATCAGGGCTTTATCTGTCTACACCAGCAATACTGGCCTAATTCTGCGACATTTATCATAATGAAATTCATGAATTACAAGGACAGATGTCCAAATCCAGTTCAGTAATTGTGTCAAATCATCTGTATAAACTCATAAAGAATCTATGAAGCTCATTTAGGAACTGTTCAAATGTTCATTGTGTATTAGCCTAACAATCACTAGGCCTTTTTGAGCCTAGCCATGCATCCCAAATACTCTCTGACAAGTTCTGGTACCCTTGACAAGTGCACGCATTGGCTTGGGAGATGAAATATTTACAACCAGGGGCCTGGGTGATAAACCATTTACAAGCTGTCTGCATCCATTAGAGACATAAATGCAAAACCAAGGATGAATTTCCTGTACCTCATCCAATTGTCCAAATTACACTTGAATTGGGTTAGGGAGGAACTCTGCTTCATATGGATAAGGAGCCTGTTTCAGAGAAGGGGTAGTCTGTGGGATATACACCTGCCTCTCCAGCAAATCCTACTAATATCATCACAGGCACAGTTTCTATCTTTAGAATGTGTAATTCTAGTGCTATTTGTTTTGCAGATATGGAGGTGGTCCATCGAGGTGGGGTATGACAAGGCCTTGTATGCCAGGTATAGACCTTCCTTTAACAGCCTGTAGGAGACAGAAAACAGGGATAGGGCTTTGAGATGGTCTGTACAGGACAGTAGTAAAGAACCTCTGTGGAAGACCCAATTGTTAGATGAGCCTTGTTAGATACATACCAAAGGGGGCATTGTACTCAATGACAGGTCTGATGAATGCCACATACAGTGGAACAATAACCTCCTTGGACCTAAATGACATACCTTTGTTTATAAGTTACACATCATAGAATGATTTCTTCACAACTGTAGACATGTGATGGTCAAAGGCTAGATTACTGTCTATGTGTGTCCTCAAGTCCCTGACCTCTGGGTTGAATCTTAGGCGGTGTGTTGTCAACATGATAGGAATAGATGACTTCTCAAAGAATACTATTATGCATTTCTTGACACTTAGTTTTAGTCCATGGCTCTGACACAATTTATTTGTCTGTGTTAGCCTTTCCATTCTGTGACTGCTCCTAATTTGTAATCATCTCAAATTTGGTCAGCCAGAGTCCACTGCCATTGGCATTGACTTCAGAGAAGTAGATGCCAAAAATGAGCAGTCTCAGGACCAATCCCGGAGGGACTCTGCTTGTGACTGGCCTCTTTGTAGAGGTAGACTCCCCATTTCTAACTGACCGGGTCCTGTCTGTGAGCCAGCTGGCTGTCCAATGGGTGACATAAGAGTTTATACCTAACCTCTCTACTTTGTCAACCGTGGTCAAGAAGGGTACTGTGTCATATGTCTTGGCCAGGTCAAGATAGGCAGTGTAAACCATTTTGCCCCCGTTCATTGCTTTTGTGACCTTCTTAAAGACGTCCACCAGGTTGAGCAGGCATGACCTGCCTTTAATAAAACCAAACTGGGTTGTATCCAGTGTCTGGATGTTTCCTATGTTATTACTGGCCATTTGCATGATAATTATTTTAATGGCTTTGCATATGAGACTAGTGAGACTTATGGGTCTGTAGTTTCCAGTGTCTGTAGATGGGCTGACTTTGGGCAGAGGGATGAAGGTTGCTGTTCACCATTCATTCTCCATTCATGAATTACAAAGAATATTTGGATACTATGGTTAAACATGACTAAAAGGTCAGGTTTCATGCTATTCAGAAGGCAGCCTGAGACATTGTCTGGGCCCATCGATGCAGTAATCTTGGCCTTATAGAGACCATTGAGGACCTCTTCCCTAATGATAGCAGGGAGAGTACTGAGGGAATACTGAGGGGGAGAAGGGGTAAAATTAGAATTTAATTTGTCTGTCAATAGATTTGCCATATCTTCTGGATCACTATAGTGGCTCCATTAACCATTAACAATGAGCTCTGCACACAAACTATGTATAGCTTTTGAGTTTGCAAATATAACCAAAGAATGCCTTGCAGTTGTCTTTGGCCTGGGAGGCCAAATTTACCTAAATGTGGCTTTCATAAGCTGTTTGTCCTCTGAGCTGTTTATTTAATTTGATGAGAGTGCTTTTATCCTGCTGGGTGCTACACCTTCCAATGTTTCCATAATTGTCTTTCTTGTGCTAGCCAGCCTATTGATGTTGTGATTCCACCCGGGTGGCTTGTTTTTTAAAATTAGTTTTGTACTTTTTCTTGGTAGGTACAGCTGTCTTTATGCAGCTGTTAACATGCTTGTATAGGGTTTCTGTGAACAGCTCCAGGTAGGAAGCAGTGTTCTCAGGGTTTAGAGAGACTTGAAGTATTTGTCCATTTATCACTTAATAGTAGGAAGTGAGCCTTAGAGTAGTTCCTGAATATTCCAGAGTTGGCTAGGGTTCTGGGTTTTATTTTTACTCCAAAGGAGACCACTTTGTGGTCTGACCTTATCATAGAAGACATTATGCTAGGGGGTGTGCAGCACTCTCCCATATCAGTGAGGATCAACTCCATTATGTTTATACCCCTGGTCAGTATATTGACAATCTGGTCCAGGGAGTTTGTGTTTACAAAATCCAGGAAACTCTGTGCCTGAACTCAGAACAGGATCACTGTCAAATGGGACCCTAGGCAGTGTAATGGATCAGCACCCCCCCCCCCCCAGCAGTGTCACCATCCACCCACCCCCGCAGCTATTCCGGTGTCCCATTACTTGGCTATTTCTCCCCAGTTACCATAAACATTGTTCAAACCTGTCAGTATGCCTACTATTTTCTGCTTTGCTTCTATAATGATTACAGATATTTGGATTTAATTTAAAACTTTTTTTTTTTCAAATGTTATAGCACAAACACTGATAGGCATTTACTAAAAAAATATTGCAGTCTCACAATGAAAACTTCTCTGCCCTTGAAACTCACATTCATTGAAATGGCACTGAAACCCACATTCAAAGAAAATGCATCTGGTCAATGGAAGATTAAGTTTACCTTTGGTTCATAGGTTCATAGGTGTTTACTAGGCTAATGACCACAAGGGTCTTTTTAAGCCTAGACATGCATCCCAAATCTCTGACAAGTTTTGATACTCTTGATAAGTGTAAGAATGCACCTGGGAGAGGAACCATTTATAGGTTACCTCTGTCCATTAGAGTCATAAGTGCCAAACCAGAGATGAATTTCCAGTTTCCCATCCAATTGTCCAAGTTGCACTTGAATTGGGTTAGGGAGGAACTCTGCTTCACATGGATGGGAGCCTGTTCCATAGATGGGGTAGTCTTTGGGATACATACTTATCTCTCCAGCACGTCCTATTTATATCACAGGCAAGGTTTAAGTCTTTAGAATGGGTAATTCTGGTGCTGTTTGTTTTGTGAATATGCAGGAGGTCCATCAGAGTGGGATCTGACAATGCCCTGTATGCCAGGCATAGATTCCCTCCTCAAAAGCCTGTATGAGACAGAATACAGAGATAAGGCATTGAGGTGGTCTGCACAGGATATATTACTTACACCCTGTATTCTTTTAGTGAGAAAACTCTGTGGATGTTCTGATTGTTGGATATGCCTGTTTAGGTACATACCGACAGGGGGATTGTACTCAATGATAGGTCTAATGAATGCCGAATACAGTGGAACAATGACTTTCTTGGTCTTAGATGCCATACCTTTGTTTATACATTGTGCAACATAGAATGATTTCCTCACCACAGTAGACACATGATGGTCAAAGGCTAGATTACTATCTATGTGTGTCCCTAACTCCCTGACAACTGGGTCAGCTCTAAAGGTCTGTTGTCAATATGATAGTTACCAGGGATGGATGACTTCCCAAAGGATACTATTATGCATTTCTTGGCATTTAGCTTTTGTCCATGGCATTAGCACCAGTTGTTTGTCTGTGTCAGTCCCTCCTGAAGAACATTTGTGTCAGTGTGAGATTCAATGATAGCTCCTAATTTGCAATCATCTGCAAATTTAGTCAGCCAGAGACCACTGACATTGGCTTTGACTTCTGAGAAGTAAATGCCAAAAAGGAGCAGTCCAAGGACTGATCCCTGAGGGACTCCACTTGTGACTGGCCTCTTTGTAGAGGTGGACTGCCGAATTCTAACTTCTTGGGTCCTGTCTGTGAGCCAGTTGGCTATCCACAGGGTGATGTAGGGGTCTGTACCTAACCTGTTGAGTTTGTCAACAATGCCTGAGTGGGGTATTATGTCAAATGCCTTGGCCAGGTCAAGGTAGGCCATATGAATGATTTTGCCTTTATTCATTGCTTTGGTGACCTTCTCAAAGAAGTCCACCAGGTTGATTAAACATGATCTGCCCTTGATGAAATCAAACTGGGTTGGGTCCAGTGTCTGGAAGTTTACTATATCTCTATTGATCATCTTCATGATAATTCTTTCCATGGCTTTACATATAAGACTAGTGAGACTTATGACTCTGTAGTTTCCAGAGTCTGTAGATGGCCCACCTTTGTGCAGAGGGATGACTGTTGCCTTTCTCCATTCATGAAGCACTAAGCTTGTTTGGAGGCTACAGTTAAATAGTAATTCCAGAAGCCCTGATAGGTCATGTTTCACGCTATTTAGAAGGCATCCTGGGATATTGTCTGGGCCCATTGATGCAGTGTTCTTGGTCTTAGAGAGAGCATTAAGGACCTGCTTCCTAGTGATAGTAGTGGGAGTTATATTTGATGATATTTCCTGAGGGAAGGTTGAGAGGGAGAGAGGAGTACAGATGGAGCTGAATTTATCAGCCAGGAGGTTTTCTAAATCTTCTGGCTCAGTATAGGTGGCTCCATTTACAATGAGCTCTGCACACAACTGTGTTTTGCCTTTGAGGCTGCAGACATAGCTAAAGAATGTTTTGTGGTTGCCCTTGGCCTGGGAGGCTAAACTTACCTCAAATTTGGCTTTGCAGTCTTTATTTGTTCTCTGAGTTGTTTGTTTAGTTTGATGAGAGTGCTTTTATCCTGCTGGGTGCTGCACCTCCTAATTTTTGCCATGATTTTCTTCCTCCTGTTATATAGCTGATTGATTTTGTGATTCCACCAGGGTGGCTTGTTTTTTGAGTTAGTTCTGTACATCTTCCTGGTGCATACAGCTGCCTCTATGCAGCCATTAACATGCTTGTATAGGGTTTCTGTGAACAGTTCTGCATAGGCAAAAGTGTTCACAGGGTTTATGGGGGCTTGAAATTTTGCCAGGTTCTCACTTAATAGCAGGAGGTTAATATTCCAGGTTCAGCTTGGGGCCTAGTTTTAGTTTTACTTCAAAGGAGACCATTTTGTAGTCTGACCTTACCAGGGAAGGCATTACAGTAGGGGGTGTGCAGCAATCTTCCATATTAGTGAGGACCAGACCCAGTATGGATGCACCCCTGGTTGGTGTATTAACTATCTGGTCCAGGGAGTTTGTGTTTACAAAATCCAAGAATCTCTGTGCCTGTGTATTTGGTGTCATATAGAATTCCCAGTTAATAGTGGGGTAATTAAAGTCACCCATGAATATGGTATCAGGTTGGATGGTTAGTGTCTCTGATAATAATTTGAACATGGAGCAGCTCAAGTGCATTGTCCTGTTTGACCAGCCTTGGAGTATATTTATTTTTTATGTAAATAGAGACACCTCCACCTTTAGTCCCTGCCTGTGAAGTAGCTGGTCTAAATGTGTGGAAGGCATTATAACCTTGCACTGTTGGCATGCTCTGCCCAGCTTTAAACCATGTCTCAGTGACCGCACAGACATCAGCATTCTCCAGGATAAAGAGAGCTTCTAGAGAGTGTAGTTTTTTTGTTTAGACTCCTAGCACTGAGCAGTAATACCTTTAGATTTTCTTGGTTTTGATTTGCTATGTTGGAAGTACTTTCAGTATGGCATTGCCTAAAAAAGGCACTATGGGGGAAGACAATGTTTTAGCTAATATTTGAAAGCCTAGAGGGGAGAGGAGCAGATCATCCTTGGCAAAGCAGCATGGTCTGTTGACCATCTCCTTCCATGCTGACAAATATTGCACCCCCTTAGAATGACACCAAAAACTAAGTCAATTATTAAAGTCAATCATCTTTTGTTTGTATTGTGGCATCATCCTTGGGGAAGGTAAAATGCTGCTCAATGCTAGGCTCTTACCAGCCTGAGACACATATTCCGAGAACTCCATGATGTCTCTCTTCATATAGTCTAGGGAGGTAAGTCTCAGGTCATTTACTCTCACATGGACTATGACCGAGTCATATTGGTAATTGTGGTCCAATGACCTGAGCGCATGTGTAATGTGGCAGATCCTAGCCCCTGATAAGCAATTGACTGTAACTTTCTCCTTACTCATCCTGGTGAGAGGGACATCAGTGTGCCTTACGATGGAGTCTCGTTTGGCCTGTTTTCAGAACATAGACCCCTTGCAAACATTTTTAGGACAATGCATACATGTCTGTATTCTTTGATTCAACTTCCTGACTGTAATAAATTATATTCCTTGTATAATACAACACCATTTGTTAGAATTAGTTGTGAATGTTTTTCCAGTAAGCAATGAAACAAAACGAATGAGCCAGTAGTGACAAAACTACAGTTTCAAGAAAAAGAGGTTCAGGCACATCAGAAAACAGCTCACAGTTAATTTATTGCAATAAAATTCCACACAAGTGATTCACTTGATAAAACCCTGCATTGTGTCAGGGCAAAAGTGCTTGTGTGGAATTTTATTGCAATAAATTAATTGTGAGCTGTTTTCTGGTGTGCCCGAACTGCTTTTTCTTTTATTGGTTACTATTTGTGTTTTTTCTACTGTTTTGTGGTTTTAAAACTACCATTTCATAACATTTCAACCTTAAAAGGCTACTCAAACTTCTGTCATTACAATCCACCAATATCAGATAATATGCACAACCTCTGCAGAAGTAAAAGTCATCTGAATAACTCCACATTAACAGGTTGCAGATAACAAACAACTTTACATTTAAATGTTTCATCTACAAATTCAGTGCCTGCTGCCCTTAAAACATAAATTGTCTATATTATATTAAAAACAAATTAGTAGACTATGACTGAGTCATACAGATACTTGTCGTCCAATGACCTGAGTGCGTATGTAATGTGGTGGATCATGGACCTTGATAAGCAACTGACTGTGACTTTCTTCTTACTCAGCCTGGTGACAGGGGCATCAGTGTGTTTCATAATGGAGTCTGCAATGACCAAAATGTTGGATTGTGTGGTGGCTTGCCTTATTGGATTAGAAGTAGAGGCTCTATGAGATGTGGTTGTATGTGTTGATGTCTGCATTGTTTTCAAAGAGTGTTATGTGTACTTCATCTAGGATGTCTTTGGGATGTAGAAAGGCTGCATTTAAGTGCCTCCTCATATGTGGATCTATGTGTCTGGTTTGCACTGTGTGTGTGATGGGAGCAGTATGTGTAATACTGACAACCTGATTGACATTAGGAGTGCTGTTATGTGAAAACTTTGCCTCCAGTTAACTTGTGTAAATACATCTCTCATACACTCTAGCAGTTTGTTTGAGAATTAGTTGATTGCCCATAAACATAAGGTAACATTGTCTCAGCATGCTTATATCCACCAAGCCAGTAACAGACAGTGGGAAAGTTCATGCCCATGGCAACAGGCCCCCTTTTACTGATTAGATAGTTGCAGTGAGAATATAAAGTAAAGTCAGGAATATCTGGTTTGCAACTCTGGGTGCAGTGATAGTCACTGCAAACTAGTTGATCTGTGTGCAACTAGGTATTGGTCAAATTTCAAAGGTGTTTTTACAGGAAAAATGTCAACTCAAGGTGCCTGTATCTATATAGGGCACTCCCAAACACTTGAGGGGAAACTAATCAAATTGATCCTGCTGGTTTATGGATAAAGTATTTAGGGATATACTCTGAAGTTAGGTTAGACAGAAGCTGATCAAGCAGTACTTACTGAAAAGAAAAAAATAATTAGTGTTGTCAAGAATGATGAATAGTGGGGATTCATCTAATTGGCTACTACCTGGCTACTACCTGTGCTGGTTTCACCACAGATTCATGCAGCTAGGATACAATGCCCCTTTGTTCTTCTCTCACCAGAAGCAAAACAGTAGCACCAATACCCAGCTATGAAGCAGTCCATAGTCTCTTTGGTGATAACAGCCTTGCTCCAGATGATGCAGGAATCTGTAAGCTTGTTACATACATAAATACAAATATTTTGAGCATGGGCATTAAAGCCCTCCTAGCTTGCCAATATACCAAAACACGTGTTAACATAATAAGTGCCTAGGCTGTTCTTAAAAATATCTTAACAAGTACTTGCTTTAATGTAATTTGGTAGTCTGTTCCATGCATCTGCTACTCTGTCAGAGAACCAATTAGTACACTTGTCATTCTATAGAATCTTCTACATAGGTTGTCTGTTGATTCCCTAATACGTTTTGATAACCCCAAACATTTCCAGAGGTAGTTGTCTCTAAATGCCCTATATACTTTAATAAGATCTCCTCTTAGATATCTGTAAGAGACACTGTACAAGTTCAGATATTTTAGTCTTTCATAATAATTTAAATTTTCACATCCATGGATGTTCTAGGTATATTTCCGCTGTACTCTTTCCAGTTTACTTATGCTTGTTTTCTTATAGAGTTTCCATATTGTTTTTCCATACTCAAGTTTGGGTCTATCGTAACTAACAAACAATGACTATATCATTTTTGATTTCCTAGACTTTATAAATCTTTTTTATACAACCTATAGTTCTATAACTATCATTAACCAATTGGTTGATATGATTAGAAAAACTGATAGCTGACTCTACCCATGTATCCAGGTCCTTAAATGAGTCTACTGTATCAATCACTGTATGCTGTATTAAATATTCACATTTCAATTTATGTCTCCCCAATCTCATATGCTTAGTTTTTGATGTATTTATGAGCATATTATTTTTATTTTGCAGACACCTGTAACACATGTAATCAGTTTACTCAATTTCAGGTCATCTGCATATAGACAGTAGAACACCTCAGATGAAAAGTTATATCTGAAAGATACAATCTAAACAAGTAAGGGCCTAGGACAGAGGGCTGTGGAACATCCTGACTGTAACCAAGGATTTTACCAGTCCAGTTACTGTATGATACTTGGCATGTCCTATTTGTAAGCCATGCAGCTATCCATCTTATCAAGAGTACATCAATACCTAGTTGTACTAATTTATTGATCAGTGTTTTGTGTATGACCCTGTCAAATGCTGAAGTTAAATCTATATAAATCATATCACAGCACAATTTTTCATTCATAGCTGTTATTATATTGTTATAGAACATCATGTTATAGGTGGTAATAGATCTATTTTCAGCATATGCATGATGATATATGGTTTCAAGTCCCAACCTATCCAGTTCTGACAATAACTTATCCAATATTACTTTCTCAATTATTTTTCCACAACATGAAAGTAGACTTAAAGGTATGTATGACTCTGAGTTTGTCCTACTCCCTTTCAATTAAAGATGGGTTTAATAAGCACATGTCTCCAATCTTAAGGAATCTCCCCATATTTATATGACCTAGTGAATAATAGATATAATGGTACCATAAGTTCTTGCTGAAGTGTTCTCAGGTCATTGTTACTAATTCCATCTCCTCCCTATGCTTTGTTGGATCCAGTTTGTGCAGTTCTTTCTCAATATAATCTAATTTGATTCTGGTATCTGGGGTTACCTGGATGTCACCAGGACAATTTATCAGCCCTTTTGTGGAGCTAAACTGTTTTGTATATGAATTTGTAACTATATCTATAATCAGTTGTGTCTGAGAATAAATTTTAGAATTTGCACACAGTTTATCAATTTGTGTGTCTTTTCTCCTTCCACATCTTATGTATCTATAAAGAGGTTTCCTATTGTGCTCAATATCTTTATATAACTTTTCTTCAAAATTTGCTTGATCTTGTCTCACAGTATGCTTAATCTGTTTGTCCAGTTTATTTCAGTTTTCAAAGTTGTAGTTCGACCTCCCTTCCATTTCTTATATTTTTTGTCTCTCACCTTAATGAGATATCTTGTTCTTATGGAAATATATGCCCCTGATGTTGTATGCCTAGGTCCTGATGTTAAACATTTTTTTGATTTTTTTGCACTCAAACACTTTCTCTTTCAAAACTTTCCATATTCCATCTGCAGTTTTTCCACTGAACACCTCATTCCAGTTATTTTTACATAGTGACTGTTTTGCTTCCATATAATCTGTAATTAAGCTTCTGTACATTGGTTTAGATTTCATTTTGGCAGAATTATCTAGCAACAAATTAACCTTTATAACCCCATGATCACTGCACATCAGTGGTGGTAAAAGCTTGACTTGAAGTAACAGTACTTTCTTTAGGAACACAAACAATGTCTAACATGTTCCATCCCCTGGTAGGTATTTTTACAATCTGAAGCAATTTTTGTTCCTGAAAATACATTGTGAATAATTTCCTTACTAACATTGTTGAATCAATATTATACCAGCCTGTTTCTGGTAAATTTAAATCCCAGATGATATCATTCTTCCATCCTCGTGTGCTTCATGCAAGAAAAGTATGAATTCCTCTAGGTAATCTGCACTTGGCTTTGGTGATCAGTACACTCCAACAATTGTTATATGTTCCCGGGTTGTCTTTATTGTCACAGTTACACAGTCTATAATATTGGTATTATCACTGAACATGTAATAATCATAGGTCTCATAATTATCTTTAATCCCTATCATAACACTTCCACCTGATTTTTTGTTAGAATGTCTGTTACAGTAAAAACATTTATACCCTGACAGAACTGGTTTCCAGTCATTGTTTTTTAACCATGTTTCACAAACAATAACAACATCAATCTTGTGGGAACGTAACAAATTTTCCAATAAAAAAAAAACTTTATTATTAATGCTCTTACCATTAACAACCATCAGAAATGTTGCTATCTGTGAACTGCTAAATTTTCCACCTGGCAAAAATCTTGCCTAGTGTTTGTCAGATATTCCAAAATATCTAATGCAAAAACTCTCTTCCCTGATCTTGACAAATGCATGCCATCCTGTCTGAATACATGTGTGCCCAAAACTAGGCTTGGATGCCCTACACATTTCTATTTTTTTTTTAAAACAGGACATTTTTTCTGTGTAGGTATTTACCCAAAAAATCTTTTCATTCACGGTGCCCTGACTACCCTCTCTATAGGTGATTTATGAAAAATATGTCCTAACACCAGTATACTATCTGACAGGGCTGTCAGACCCTACTAACAGTCAGAGAATCCTGGTGAATGACATTAATTTGCACCAACATGAATAAAATGGATCCATACTTCCTTACATTAAGGCATTCCAAGACTTGTCACATCTTTTATTTTTGATCCTGGCAAGCATAATGCTATTCAATGTTCATTATTTTCTCAGCAAATATAAGTATCAGTTCCTCTAATAATTGAATCTCCAATTATAAGAATATCTTTGCTGGCCAGCTCTGAAGAATTTTTTTGGCTTCTAATATAGTAATATCTGCTCTAGCAATAGTTATGAAGGACAGATCTTCACCACTATTAGTCTTATGAATCTTACTGTTTTCATTCTGTATTCAATTTTCTTCTAGCTGGTACTGTAAATCTACATGAACAAAAATATAAATATAAAATACAACAAGCAACCAGGCTCTGAAACGGTGTAATTGTATGAAAAACCTAAAATAAAAACTAAAACAGAGCACCAGATCAACATGGCTGTTGGGTAACAATTTATTACAGATGTAAGCACTTTTCTGATATACAAATCACTCCTTCAGACTAAAAAACAATGAAACACATGAACTATTTAAATAAATACCAACCGGTTAAAGGCAAGTCCATCCCAATCATTGTAAAGATATTAATTAGAAGCTTAAAGTCAAAACACATCCTAGAAAATAATAAAAAGTACATATAAAAGTCTAACAATAAATATCTATGAAAATAATAAACTATTCAAAACAAAACATTAAAAAATATATATATATATGAATAAACTAATGAAGAAGTGTGTGTGCATGTAAAAAGGCTATTAGGAGTGGCCAACACAGTGTCACTTAATAAATATGCAAGTGCTTTCAAAACTTAAATATCTATAGACAGGTCAGCCACAATGAAAGGTTTTAATATATTTAATAATAAATAATAAAAGAACAAAAAAATACTCAGTTTATAATCACAGTGACATCAGAGTTCAAAACCATAGGAAATATTTAAAACAACATTGCAGGACAGTCTCAAATAAATACAGAAAAATATCTAAACTAAACTTTGCTATATTCCTGAATATATCTAAGAGAGTTACTATACCCTAAAAACTTACTTATAGAGTAAGGCAGATGTTGTGGTGAATGGTTCTTGTCAGGTCCAAGACAGACTGCTGAATGCCCTGTCTCTCTAAGAGACTTCTCAAATGAATATCTCAAGTATTACTGCCAGGATAGCTTGTATAATGACATCCTTTCTTGTCATCTGACTGTATCAGAGGTGAAACACCCACTGCTGGAAGTTGGCAGTATTTAGCATCTACCTGTGAAAATACATAGACCTCAGATCTTTGGCAGATGCTGAAAGTCATAAAACATTTGCATTCCTTTACATTTCAAAACTAGTAATTAGTTCATTCCAAAGATAATACATGAAGCTTCTCAGCACAGACACTGTGCCTCTGGTTGCATTGAAAACTGAAAGATACCATATTTTATTGCATAGCCATAAAGTAATCTAATTTGAGTTATTTTTCTGAAGTTAGCCTCCTGTATTCCAGTTTCCACTGTTAAAATCTATACATTTAAACAGTTACAATACTGCATGTACATTTCTACTCTATTCCAGTAGGGCACACTGTGGTTACATTTCAAATGGCACTTTGCAAAAAACTTTTCAACACACACTTCTGTACCCGCAGTTTGATATACACATGACATACATTTCTAATACATTTGTAACATAAGCATCTTATATAAATCATGTTGATATTCACAAATGACATATAATTATTTATAAAATTCCAGATGGCTGTGCTGGCAGTATCCCCCTTTGTCATATAATGAAACATTATGAAATTCCAGTCCCTGGAGCATATTTCTCAACTGCCTAGAATTTTGTAGAAAGACCCTGATTATGCTACATAGTTTTGCCATCCCTTCTAAAAAAGTTTGATTTTCTGATAAATGACTGAGGATTATAGTTAGTGAACGCCAGTCATTAGAGCTTCATAAACTTACTGTTCAGAAAAATGCACTTTGATGCAAATCCTGTTGTTCTATTAATTTTTAAGTAAGATAGTGTAATATCACCTTCTTATTAGCTATTCCTAACTTTTTACTCTACTGTACTTGAATCAGCATACCCCTAATGACTTTTCTTCCAGCACTTGCATCAATATACCCCTCTTCACACTCCTCTTAAACAATACTTCTCATCTCTCCCTTTTTCTAACTACCCTATCCACCACTCTGCCCTTCTCATGCATCCCCTGTATACCTAAGTTATAAACCTTCCAGATACACCAGTTTCAAATGGGTAGCCTAAATAGAATTATTCCTATACCCTGCTCTCTCACTCTTATATTATTGTCACTATCCTACTATACTCTACTATTATCTCACTTCCTACATAATTTTATAACTTTTCTCAACTATACTTTTCATTATATCTCTTGAAATCTTTACAAACCTTTCTGCACTGAAATGTCAGAACATTAAACGTCTTTACAATAATGTTTTCCCTTCTACAGTATAAATCTATTCACTTATTCCATAAATTTAGAGCTACCAGAACTGTACAGACTTATACACATTGATGTAAATACTTTACTGTATATACCTGTCTTGTAACTATGCTTTTTTTTTTTTTTTTGAGAAATGCAACCGACTTGTTAATATAAGTGTACTCTGATGGAGCTTTTCTTCCTGGGGCCACCACTGAAAAAGACAAACAAATAAATATTTAAACATTGCCCCTGAGTTTTGGCCCTTGTCCCCACTCCACTCCTGCCACCTTTATTTTTGTTTTTGTCCACAATTTTCGAGCAAAGAAGTTGACAGATATGCCATGGAATAAAGTTACGTCTGATTTGTTTCATTTGAAGGACAATAAGCATGTCATCTGTGTTGACTATTGCTCCTTATGCTGTGCCTTGCATTTTTTACAATATTCAGTGTAATGCATTTTTATACTACAAGTATTTATCTCATTTATGTGCTATGGATTTATATGGAAGGATACTTTTTTTCTATCCATCATCTATTGGTTTGACCGAACCTTAACTAGTTTTAGAGTACATCAAGAATCATAGAATGGGAAAAAGCCTTAAGGAAATGACAAGCAGGTTGCTAAGCAAATAACCTTGATTGAAAATCAATTGTATTCCATGTACACGGGAATCTCATATTTTCTGTTTTTTTCCTTGCTTCAAGTGCCACTCTATACCTATAAACTGAAGTACTGGTTTACAGCTTCAGTCTTTAGCCAGATGATCTCCGCAACAGCCTGATTCAATCTTAATCTTAGTATGGCTGTTTCTGCTTCATCCTTATTAGTGCTTCTCACATTAGATAGTACAGACTCTTCTAGCTGCTATAATGGCTGCGCACTGGAGTAATGTCTCACTAAAGTTTATAAAAATTGAGAATATAACTGTCTTCAGGAATGATATGAAAGCAATCCTTGAGGACTGCTTAAAAGATGCTAGGTAGATTGTGAAACAGAACAAGCTTACTTTAGGCAACATAATTGCACCTGGCATGGTATCTTGTACTTAGCAAATCAGTGAATTATAGAATTTAAATGTCATGTAATTACTATAAAAAGATTTGTGAAAGCCTAACAGAGAATCAGCAGCAAGTAATGTATATAGAAATGCAGTCTTTATGCAGGTTATACAGTATAGCATAGCAACTGAATGTATGTTATGCATGAAAGGAAAACAGGCCACAATTCCCTTTTAGTCTGCACTGTAATGCTTTACTAACTGGCTTCATTGTGTTACGATCGGTGCTGTGCTGCTGTTGTCTCTATTAAGATGCTGTCTTTAAGTACTGTATAGCATTAAGTTTCTCATGGTGTTAAAGTACAGCGATTCAATGTTTGTGAATCTAGGGTGTTACGCTGTAATAAATATTCTTTTGTGGTAACAATCACTGTGCTACTTTATTAACAGTCTCTGTTTATGCTATTACTACTGTGTTTGAAGTGTATCCATTTTAAGGACATGAGGGTTGTGTCTGTGCTGTTGCAGATGATTTTGTTCTCTTTAGGTAAAGAAATCTGATCTTCAAAATGTACTGGAATGATTCTCTGCTGATTGCAGAGTGGATGAGATACAAATTAGCACCTCCATTTCAGAGGTCATGACTCCCCTGAAAAGAATGGATTGCTCTCTGATGAAAGAGGGGATTAGTGGCATCACATGGAGGAGTTAAAATAGTTTGGAGTTTTGTCCATGACAGAGAGAAAGACAGAGAGATAGTAGGCTGGGGCATCAGAAAATTGACTACTGGGGGATATAGCGGTAATAGTATTACAGGAACTATATTGCATTGTGACAATAAAGCACAAAGCAGATTTATAACACAAAGGTCATATTTCCCAACCAGTCTATGTTCCCATCCTTACTTATGGTCATGATCTTTGGGTAATGACTAAAAATCTGTGATCTAACAGCAATAATGAGGTTACTTTGTAAAGCTGGCAAGATCACTCTTTGTGATTGAGTGAAGAACACGGCCATCTGGATGATCACCGAGTATGACAACTTCTCTTCATGGATGAAATGAGGCAGATAAAGTTGCTTAGGCATCTAATAAGATTATCCCCTTGTGAGCCTGCCACAGACTACCATAGGAAGTATATTAGGCATAGCAAATAGGAAGCAGACCCTCAGGCATACCAAGGAAAAACTGAAGAGACTATATCACTTTGCTTACTTTGGAATACCTGGGGATTCCTGAAGATGGGCTACACAGTGTTACTGGGAAAGGAAAAGTTGATTTGTCATCCTTAACTTGCTTTCACTGTGATTCTCACTAGAGCAAGAATTTTAGAAAACAGATAGATGAATGGATATCATGACTCTTCACATACTAATCTGGAAACATCTGAATCTTCATTTTTGTAAATAATAGTTCTATATACTACCTAATCTAGCTTTTTAAAAAGCTGCTAGTGTAAATTATTCACTCAGCATTCCATTTCCATCTATATATAACAAAAACATTAATTCATAGGTTTATAAGTTTATAGGATGTTACTAGGCTAGCAGGTCTAGAGCCTTTACAAGCCTAGCCATGTTAATTCCAAGTATCCCCATTTATTCTTTTTGGGAAGCTTGCAGAATGAATTTATGAACAGAGTGGGTCATTCCCCAAAGTGGCACTTGAAGCAAAGGAAAAAATAGAAAATATGGCATTCCTGTGTACAATAGTTAAGGTTAAAATACTATACAGCTATTAAATTCCTCCTAGAGGTGATCAGGACAAATATTATCCTGCTTCAGGTTAAACACCCCAAAGAGACATAGCAATGAGCATCTGCAGCTTATGGGAAGAGTGGCTTATAAAGGACTAAATGAGACTGCTCTGAAATACAGCCTGGGAAAAATATATGTGCCTGTTAGTCCTGCAAAGACAGACTGCTAAGCAGAGAGTGAGCAGACTGAAAATAATTTTCACAAAGGAAAGTAGTATGGCCACATGACAAGCACTGGCTATAAATGGAAATTCAGTCCTTAAAGGCAAAGTTAGGAAGTCACCATTAATAACTGGGTTTAACACCATTTTAACAACTAACAGTAATGTGCTTTCTTATTCAGAAAGAGACACATTTACAGAGGTTCTGAACTAGTCACTTTGTGAAATTTCTGAATTTTAAATTCCTGCCGAGAGGATGAAAAAATATACAATGGGCAGGATTCACGAAGGCTTGCACGGAGTCTAAGAGTAGTGTAAGACTCCATGCAGCCTTTGCGATCCAGGAACAGCCCAAAGTCCGTGTAAGAGACCAGCTAAAACGTCTCTTACACGGAGTGGGCGTGGATAAGCTAATCACCTCACTTGCAGCCGAATAGCATGCAAAAGAGGTAGATTACCGATCCAGGAAGCCCAAAGCAGCCCGTGTAAGAGCCGTTTTAGCTGCAGAAATGTACTCAGTTGACAACTGAGTACGTTTCTGCAAAAACCATAATGGAACCATGTCAGCTCCAAATAAAGGGTGCATATGTGTCAGGCAGTATGCCAATGGCCAAATATGTGGCCATTGGCAAGGTACCCCGATGCAAATAGGAGAAATAAATATATTTTTTTTCCGGCAATCTCCGATGTTTAAACCCAACGCAGCCCCGCGCAAACGGGCTGCGCTATATAAAAACAAAAAAATGAAGGTTATAAACGCACAAATGTGGGATTTATGCAATACATGGATTTACAATGCTGGGACCAGCAGACCAAAAACAACATGGCCACCGTGTAGTGGTTGCTAAGGGGGGAAGCTGAGTCTAAGACATGTAACTAAGCATTAGTAGGCAATCTGATGCAAATGAGTGTTAGGATACTGAATTCCACTGTCACATAGCAAATGAGCACATTCTGAGTAGTGTAAGAGTTACATAAGGGGGAGGAACAGAGTAGGAGATAGGTGACATCACAGGGGGGAATGGCAGAAAGAAATGCAGTTCATTGGAGGCCAGAGTTACATGACAGATGTCAGACACATATCATGGAAAGAGGAGTGCCACAACATAAGCATGGGAAAGTCAAGAAATGGAAGGTGTACACTGTTGCCTACACCAAAGTTTCTTGCTGGGCGTGCATGCGCACGTGTGCACACCATGAAGCGCTAGTAGGACAGTGTGCGCGCGTGTAAGACAGACTAAGCATGTGAGAGTGTGTTGCTAGATGTCTAACACTGTTTGCGTGGGTGTGCACGCGTTTTAACCCGAATAAGCAGATTCTGAACCGTGTAAGCATGTGTGCGTGCGTGTAAGCCACTGTGAGCGTGTTTCTGCTGGTATGCACACTGCTCCCCCCTGAGGAAACAGAAAGGAAAAAGGAAGCAACAGAATTAGTAGGAAGCTAGCAGGGAATACTGCTGGAGCTAGCAGGTGAAAACAATTAGAAGCAGGCAATTACACAGGCAGAATAGTAGCTCAGCCCAACACTTAAAACTCTGCAAACAGCAGTGCAAGATTTTTCTCACAAGAGATACTGCAAGACAGGAGTAAGCTATTAGAAGTGAAAACTGAAAAAGCTGAACTCAGAGCAGAAATGTTAGGGGCTGCCATAGCTGTCATAATGAGACATAGGCGACTTGTTGAGGGGTGGTGACAATGCAGATGGTGCCAGACAACCCACAGTGAGGAGACGGAGAAGAGTGTACAGGCCCAGGGTCACCTACCACGGGTTACATGAGCTGGAGATAGTAGAGCGCTATAGAGTGGACAGAGACCTCCTGCAGCAAATAGTGGAGCTGTGCAGGCCACGCCTCACACACAGAACCAACAGAGGGGAACCCATCCCAGTGGAAACCAAGGTATGTGTTGGCCTAAGAATACTAGCAACAGGTACCTTCCAGAGACCAACTGGTGATATGATGGGGATATCACAGGCATCAGCCTCCAGGGTACTGCACCAGTTCCTGGATGCCATGTCAGCACATGTCGGTGATCATGTATATTTCCCCAATGCCCGTGAGGTACTGGCCAGCAATATGCATCTCTTCCAGCAAATAGCGGAATACCATGAAGTAGTGGGTGCAATAGACTGCACGCACATATGCATCAAAGCACCAGCTGGTGAGCGGTGTAGGGCCTACATTAACCGCAAGGGCTTCCCCTCCATCAACTGCCAGGTCATGTGTGATGCCCAGGGCATAATAATGAATGTGTGTGCTGGTTGCCCTGGGAGCTACCATGATTCCCACATCTGGCATGTGATGCAGCTGTACCAGACATTTGCCAATGGGGACATCCCACATGGACACCTAGTGGGGGATGCAGGTTATGCACTGGAGCCGTGGCTGATGACACCCATCAGAAACGCACACACACCTGAACAGGAATGCCATAATGAGGCACACGCACAAACACGTAATGTAATAGAGCGTGTGTTTGGGCTGCTCAAGTCACGGTTCCGGTGTCTGGCACATCTGGTGGAGCCTTGCAGTACACACCAACTACATGAACCCAAATTGTCATGGTATGTGCTATGCTACATAATATGATCTTGCGAAAACAGCTGCAGCAGGACCAGCATAGGGCTGTCCCAAACAGCCCCCCACCATTGCCAAGGCCATCACAGGCAGAGCGTGACACGAAGGAGGAACAACCTGAGCCTGCCCCAGTAGGCAGAGGGAAGCGTGCCCAGTATGCCCTGGCCTTGGCAAAGAGGCAACGCATAGCACATACACTGGCTCAGTAGGAACCCTGGGAATGACACCCCCTCTGACTCACTCAAATAATAACAGGGATGCCTAAAATGACATGACCTGCTCACAAACATGTACAGGGAGTGCAATATGTGCATCCGACAGAGGCAGCCCTGCAGCACCACCTGAGGCATGAATGCCATGTGTTAAGTAATGTAACACCATGTACTATATGCACACCTGAGGACCGTGACTAACATCCTACCCTCACCAAGCATCATGCCACAATATGACAATGAGATGATCAAGTGCAATAATTGGCTGAAGTATTGCAGTTAGTCAAAGGGGATCCAATGTGTGCCAGCCTGGGATGACATGCTGAGCATGACATGATGCTCCACCTGCTAGGACTGGCGTGCACCTATCAGTGCAGGCCGTATGGATACTGGCAAAGGCTGTTGTTACCCACAGCGTGCCCTGAATAGGTAAGGCTCAAAACACAAACCTACCTCCATAGGTATCAAAAGGGATAAGAACCTAGATGTAATGCTACCCAATGCCAGAAGTCTAAACAGCAAGATGCATGCAGTCTAAACTCACCCAGTATGGAGAATGTTGATATCTGTGCTGTAACAGAAAACTGGGTCAAGGCTCACAACAGCACCCTAACACTACCAGGTTACACCTCATACTGTGCTGTACAGCCTCAAAACATGGAACAAGCTACAAAAGGAGGGTGACTAGCAATAATTGTCAAGGATAACCACACACCCATGTTGGTACCACAACAAGAAGCAGCATGGACTAGCCATGGTCATGTAACAGTGGCTAAAACTGCCCCCCAGTTTATAGCCTGCTACAGACTACCGTCCCAACACCAGGAACTGCACCTGGCCTATGTTGGAATACATGAATATATCAAGTCCTCCAAACCACATTATATTGGGTGACTGAAAATACCCAGACATAGACTGGGAGCATTATACTAGCTCCATCACTGTAGGACAAAAGTTCATAGAATCCATAAACCAAAATGCCCAGGAACAACGTACCACTCCCACAAGAGGGGTAAGCATACTGGATGTGATAATCAGCAACATGTGTACTGGATGGCAAGATGAGAAGTGTATTGCTCACTGGTAAGACCAGACCATAGAGTAATCACACTGGATATACACATCCTGACCACAGTCCCTGACCAGAAAACCACAGTGAAAAACATGTGTAAAGCAAAATTTTCACTCCTCCAAACTGATGTGGAATCCATTAAAGGTCCTGTGCAGGTGCAAAATATGGGCCACACCTCAGAACCTGTTATACAGGCATTCCATGAACACTGCCAGAAATGCTTGGATTATGCAATCCTAAATTAAAACAAGACACAATGCCATACACAGGCATCTGGCATGGTGGACGCCAGCCATAACCAAACCATGCAAGAGAATGAGGAAGCTACTACATGATAGAGCAAACATAAAAAAGAAGTAATCACTGATCAGTAGTATGGCAATAAAATATGTCCACACATACAATCCACTAAGGCCAGCCACAACAAGTTGAATCTGTGAATCGTGAGGTAATGTTACACCTGCCCCAAGTACACAGACAACCCCCAACTCCCCACAAGAAATACAAATATATGTGAGAGATGCAACCATCTATCCAAACTGGAGGCTGAGCTCCCTCAACTCAGTACTCCCAAAACTAGTCAGGAGGAGAAGGTAACCACACACACCACAAACCCAGTCCCACATAGACCTATCACAACTGCAAACCAAAGACATAAACACAGAAAAACATTCCTGGAGGCCAGAATTACAAACACACCACACCAACAGAGGCCTCCAAAGCAGACACCCAATCAAACAACCTCCAAACATAGCACATGCAACATATAGTAACACAAAGCTTGTGTGCCAAACAGTCACAGGCCAGAAGGAGAAACAACATGCCTGATACAGTTGTAATAGGTGACTCCATAGTGAGACACGCTGCTGTCCTACACACCAGACTGAACAAGGGAAAGGGTACAGTAAGCTGCCTGTAGGCTGCTACAATACGCCACATAACACAAGTATGCAGGTCACCCCAAAGCAAGTAGAAATATGATGCAGTCATAGTCCATGCTGGTGTGAATGACCTGAGATGTACCTCCCCGGACTACATGAAAAGAGACATAGATGAGCTCCCCGATTATGTAGTCCAGGCCGGTATGACACTGACCGTTTGCAGCATCCTACCCTCACCAAGAATGATGCCACAGTACAAACACGGAATGATCAGTTATAACAAGTGGCACAATTACTGGTGTCATTCCAAGGGGATCCAATATCTGTCTGCTTGGGATGTCATGCTTGACAAGCCACGCAGCTGTTCCAGGGATGGCTTGCACCTGTTTCTCCTCGGCGTCTGGATATTGGATAAGGATTTTGCCACCTCCATAGAGCCTTTCGTAGGCAAGGCTGAAAAGACTAACCCACCACCCTACAAAACATAAGTGGAAAGAAACATAAGGGTAATGCTGACCAATGCCAGATGTGTAAACCTCAATATGCATGCTCCCGAGGCCATCCCCAGTATGGAGAACATCGATGTCTGTGCAGTGACAGAAACCTGCTGCAAGCCTCCTGACAGCACACCAGCACTACCAGGTTATACCACATATCATGCGTTATGGCCCGAAAACCTGGAACAAAACATAAAAGGAGGGTGAGTATCCATATTCAGCACAGACACCCATACGTCCAGGTAACTGACAATGCACAAGGCATTGGAGTCCTCCCATGTGCAACTAACCGTAGGCAATACTGCTGTACAGTCTGTAACATGCTACAGACCACACTCTCACACACAGGAACCCCACCCAGCCGTCCTGAAGACACTGGACAGTATGAATGTCCCACCAAATACCAAACAAGGTACTCACAAATTACCACATAGGTGGTAAACCATTATGTATGGAAGGAGTAATCAGGGACCTAGGGACACAAGTGGACAGTAACCTGTTATGTGACACTCACATTGCCAATGTGGCTAGGAAGACTGTCTATATTGGACACCATATCATGAAAGGATTCACATCTACGTCAACAGAGGTCATTGTGCCCCTATACTGTTCTCTTATCAGACCCATAATCTAGTACAATGCCTCATTTGGGATGTACCTTACCTGACACCTGCAGCAGTTAGAAAGACCTCAAAGGTACCTCACCAAGAGGATAAAGGGTCTCAAATATATGTCATATGCTGCCTGGATGTAGACACCCCAGCTGAATGCAGTCACATACTGCCTACACAGAGGCATTGTATGTCTGTTGTACAAAACCATGTCCAACACAGGAGTAATGGACATGCTCCACCCCAGAAAACTCAAAGCCATCGGAGCTGTGAGAGTGAGAGATGTCAACCTCAACACATAATGAAATAGGATGTGCTGGAGGGACAGATACATAACTCAGAGGCTCCTCACACCCAGAAACAGGATCCCAATCCATGTTAGGCAGAGCCCTTCACTGACACCCCTCAACAGGAATATTGCCAAGTGGATGGATGATCGTACATGTACACTGGGGGTCTTCACTGTGTCACGACCAGACAGTGGCACAGTAAAGAAAACCATAAATGGCCATAATAGTCACATAGCAAGGGGCAGCGAAAGACACACACACTCTGGCTTGGCTTACTAATGCCCTAGGGTGGATAGCCTAGTATGAACCCATGAACCTATGAAGATACAAATTGTACAGGACACTAAGGATAATCCCAAGGCTTCCACAACTGATGGTAGGAACCGTGTTGGGAATTCACAGATATGCTCTGAATCACACAAATATTACAAACAACATACCAAACACACACACACATATTGCCAACATACATACCCCCCCAGAATGCAAAATATCTATCCCAGCAGACTGCTGGCCCCCTGACATTGCAGATGCTGAGGTAACAGCCAGCATCTACAAAGCAAAACACACAGCAGCAATGGTATGAGATGGTGTCCTGGGCTGAGTCCAACATGGACTCCAAGAAGAATGGAATGCCAAATCACACTACTGCTCAATGTCAGCCTTACCACAGGATATGTACCCAAAGAGCAGTGTACAAGAACAGTGGTCCTTCTCAACAAAGGTGTTGCCTGAATGGATACTGAAAACTACCACCCCAGAATCCTGAGAAGCTCGGTCTGCACAGCTATGGAAAGGATCAGCATGTACTGCAGACATAAAGATATTGGGGACCTACTGACACCGGACCCTATCCAGTGTGGCTTTCTTAAGTGCAGATCCTGCCCCTAAACATGTTTGACTCATTTGAAACAGTCATTAAGGTCATTGATGAGGGCAATGTGGTCCACACAGCGTAGCTGGACCTTGCAAAGGCTTCTATACAATACCCTACATGTTCATTATAGATATGCTCACCAGCTTAAATATAAACCCCTATGTCAGTAGAGGGGTTGTAAACCAGACCAAGGACAGAACTGACATGGTCAGACATGCTGCAGCCATGTCAGACTCCAAACCAGATATAACCGGCATCCCACAAGGCTTGGTCCTGGGACCTCCCTCGTTTGGTATATATGTCCCATAGGTACAGGCCAACATGGAAGGACTGTGTCTGAACATGTTTGCAGAGGATACAAACTGCCCACCATATCTGACCCTCCAGCTGACACAAGCATCCCACAAAAGGGCCACACAGAAACAGACAACTGGTGCCATAACCATGTCAGCAAGCTAATTGCAGAAAAGTGTATAGTCAACCCCCGTGGATATACAGTAAGTGCCCACCAATTACCACATAGGTGTTAACCCATTATGTACTTAACATGTAATGAGAGACCTGGGGACACAAGGTGATAGATATCCTGCATTGGACAAACATGTGGCTGTAGTGTTTACAGAAACATACCATATACCCACCTAATCATGAAGGTTGTCAGATCTAGATAAGGGGAGGTCATTGTGGCTCTGCAGTCATCCTTCATCAGCGTTACAATTGACTACAATAGCCCTGTGGGATGTACCTCAGCAGACACCTCCATCAACTGTAAAGTCCCCAACAGTACCTCACCAGGAGTATCAAAGAGCTTGCACAGATACCATGCGTTGCCTGATTAAACAAACTGCAGCTACACACACTGCCATACTGCCCACCCAGAGGCAAGCTGTGCCTGATGTATAAAGCCATGTCCAAGCTGGAATCAATAAACATGCTGCACCTTGTACAATCTGAATGGCAGTGAGCTATGCACATGATAGACCTGAACCCCAGCACTGACATACATAGGACAAGATGTACTGCATGATCCATAACACAGAAGCCACCCCCACTCATGAGTAAACTCCCAGTACAGGCTATCCATAGAGTCACCCATCGATCCTCCTCAAGAGGAATCTTGATGAGTGGATGGGAGATGATAGGTTTACCCTGGGTATCACTGTTATGTCACAGGTAGACAGAGGCACAGTATACTAACCATGACATATGTCATGGCAAACTCCACTTACAATGTGTGTCAAAGGACAAACACACTCTCCGACTAGCATTAGAAATGGCCTAGGGCACATCGCTAGTGTTTGCAAATGTACACCTATATTGTGGAATACACTACCAATGTTGGACGAGCCTGGTTTAAGTAGTTCATATCTGAACATAATGCAACATGGTCAGATGTGCACAAATGGCCCCTAACCAGGCTGTTGTGCTCACTATGGAAATGTAAAGCAGTGATAGGACTAAAGCCCAGGATACTGTCCACCACAGTCAAAGTACTGAACCAGTACACTATACGATACTACAGTGTTAGGTCAGTATGAAAGGATGTTGACAACTGTATGCAAAGTATCCCATGCAAACCCTGCAGGCACAGTATAATCCCTGTTGTGTTCACACACAAAGCAGTTGGACAGTAACTACACAACATGACACACAACACACAACCATGAACGGAGATATTTGTTGAAGTTCACACTCATCCACAAATGTGGTGGGCTGCAGAGTTCAACATATGGAAAGCTCACACTGGGCATGCTCACACACTTTGATAAATGAGACATATGTCAGACAACATGCCATGGGAAGGCTGAACTGGGCATGCTCACACACTTAGGCCAAATCTCAGTTTAGCAGTTGGCCACACATATCTGGTATTTGTACGTGTTATTCCAGGAACCAACCACATTACAGCAATCTGCCCAATGCACACAGTTAAATTACTACAGAGACATACGTGATATAGTGGATCCCTCCCATATGCAAACATCTTCCACAGATACACAAGTTGTTCATACAAACAGGGAATGCTATGGCAATAAAGACCTGCAAACAGTCTATCAGCAACAAATAATGTGCATTTGACAATTAAACATATGGGTGTAGAGGTCAACACTAGGCTGTTTGCCCTAGGGAATGACAGCTTAGCCAGAGTGTGCTTGGCGTCTGCCTCCCCACAGGATGCACATATCTCTTTCTAAACACTGATGATGTCAGCACCCTATAAGTACAGCAGGAGAAGGGGAGCCTCACAGTAATGCAAATAGCGCGCTCTGCTAATGCCTCCGTCTTGAGTGTCATAGCATAGTTAGATAGGAGTTTGAATCCATCGAATGCTCATTGTGTGTGGGTGTGTGTGAGTGGGTTTGGTGTGTGTGCAAGTCTGTGTGAAGGAATGGTCCCTTTTGGCAAATGGGAAAACACACTACAGGATGCACATTCCCCTTTCTAAACACTGATGATGTCAGCACCCTATAAGTACAGCAGGAGAAGGAAACCCTCCCAGTAATGCCAATAGCGCGCTCTGCTAATGTGTGTGATTGAGTGTCATAACATAGTTAGGTAGAGGTTTGAATCCTGTTTAGTGTGAGTGGGGGAAATGTCCCTTTTGGCAACTGGGAAAACACACTACAGGATGCACATTCCCCTTTCTAAACACTGATGATGTCAGCACCCTATAAGTACAGCAGGAGAAAAGAAACCTCCCAGTAATGCGAATAGCACGCTCTGCTAATGTGTCCGTTTCGAGTATCATAACATAGTTAGGTACTGGTTTGAATCCTGCAAATGGCAAGTATGTGTGTTTGGATGAGGGAGGTAGTGTGTGTGCAATTTTGTGTGAGGGAAATGTCCCTTTTGGCAACTGGGAAAACACACTACAGGATGCACATTCCCCTTTCTAAACACTGATGATGTCAGCACCCTATAAGTACAGCAGGAGAAGAAAACCTCCCAGTAATGCAAATAGCGCGCTCTGCTAATGTGTGCGTCTCGAGTGTCATAACATAGTTAGGTAGTGGTTTGAATCCTGCAAAGGGCAAGTTTGGGTGAGGGGGGTTAGTGTGTGTGCAATTTTGTGTGAGGGAAATGTCCCTTTTGGCAACTGGGAAAACACACTACAGGATGCACATTCCCCTTTCTAAACACTGATGATGTCAGCACCCTATAAGTACAGCAGGAGAAGAGGAACCTCCCAGTAATGTGAATAGCGTTCTCTGCTAATGCATCCGTCTCGAGTGTCATAACATAGTTAAGTAGTGGTTTGAATCCTGCAAATGGCAAGTGTGTGTGCTTGGTTGAGGGGAATTAGTGTGTGTGTAATTTCGTGTGAGGGAAATGCCCCTTTTGGCAACTGGGAAAACTCACTACAGGATGCACATTCCCCTTTCTAAACACTGATGATGTCAGCATCCTATAAGTACAGCAGGAGAAGGGAAACCTGCAAGTGATGCAAATAGCGCGCTCTGCTAATATGTCTGTCTCGAGTGTCATAACATAGTTAGGTAGTGGTTTGAATCCTGCAAAGGGCAAGTGTGTGTATTTGGATGAGGGGGGGTTAGTGTGTGGGCAATTTTGTGTGAGGGAAATGTCCCTTTTGGCAACTGGGAAAACACACTACAGGATGCACATTCCCCTTTCTAAACACTGATTATGTCAGCACCCTATAAGTACAGCAGGAGAAGGATAACCTTCCAGTAATGTGAATAGCACACTCTGCTAATGCGTCCATCTCGAGTGTCATAACATAGTTTGGGAGTGGTTTGAATCCTGCAAAGGGCAAGTGTGTGTGTTTGGATGAGGGGGGTTAGTGTGTGTGAGGAAATGTCCCTTTTGGAAACTGGGAAAACACACTACAGGATGCACATTCCCCTTTCTAAACACGGATGATGTCAGCACCCTATGAGTACAGCAGGAGAAGAGAAACCTCCCAGGAATCCGGATAGCATGCTCTGCTAATGCATCCATCTTGAGTGTCATAACATAGTTAGGGAGTGGTTTGAATCTTGCAAATGACAAGTGTGTGTGTTTGGATGAGGGGGGTTAGTGCGTGTGCAATTTTGTGTGAGGGAAATGTCCCTTTTGGCAACTGGGAAAACACACTACAGGATGCACATTCCCCTTTCTAAACACTGATGATGTCAGCACCCTATAAGTACAGCAGGAGAAAAGAAGCCTCCCAGTAAAGTGAATAGCGCGCTCTGCTAATGCGTCCGGTTCGAGTGTCATACCATAGTTAGGTAGGGGTTTGAATCCTGCAAGTGTGTGTGTTTGAATGAGAGGGTTTAGTGTGTGTGCAATTTTGTGTGAGGGAAATGTCCCTTTTGGCAACTGGGAAAACACACTACAGGATGCACATTCCCCTTTCTAAACACTGATGATGTCAGCACCCTATAAGTAAAGCAGGAGAAGAGAAACCTCCTAGTAATGCGAATAGCGTTCTCCGCTAATGCGTCCGTCTCGAGTGTCATAGCATAATTAAGTAGTGGTTTGAATCCTGCAAATGGTAAGTGTGTGTGTTTGGATGAAGGGGATTAGTGTGTGTGCAACTTTGTGTAAGAGGAATGTCCCTTTTGGCAACTAGGAGAACACACTACAGGATGCACATTCCCCTTTCTAAACACTGATGATGTCAGCACCCTATAAGTACAGGAGGAGAAGGTATGTGGCATGGACAATGACTGAGTCATATGTGTCCATGCCTCTGACTGACCTGTATGCTTGTGTTATGTGGTGGACCATAGTGCCCCACAGGCATATCACTGTGACCTTCACCTTGTCCAGCCTGGTGAGCATGACCTCACTGTACCGGACAATAAAGGTACCTAACACAACTGTGGCAGGTGTGTTGTCTAGCCGTACAGGCTGTGACTGTTTGGCACACAGGATTTGTGTGCTATGTGTTATGCATGATGTGTTCAGGCATAACGTATGCCTGTGTGCCAGCTGCAGAGGTGTCTGCTGCTCAGGCAGGATGCTATTCTTAGGCTCCACGGATGGCCCAGTGTGTTCATGTGCTTGTATTGCTGTCAGTGTAGGTCTACATCAGACTGGTATTGTAGTCACTGTAGTATTTCATGCCACCTGACAGGTTATGCCAGTACTGGGTTCAGAGTGCTTAGTCCCCAGTTTGGCTATGTGGTTCCATCTCATACATGTGTTGTAAGTCCATGTGTAGGGGAGAGGGTTGACTGTGTACATGTGGCAGCTGTGACATTGCCACATGACCCACATATTCCACAACTGTACCATAGAGGTGACTGACAACTGACCTTTGCACATGCTACCATAGTATTGTGATTGCCATGGTGATTAACAGCACATAGGGCCAATGGGGAACAAGGTACATAGGTTCATAGGTTCATACTAGGCTATCTGCCCTAGGGCATTTATGAACCTAGCCAGAATGTGTTTGGCTGTCGCCATCCATTGTAAATATATCTTACCATGCCCTTTTCCGAGGTTAGTATACTGTGCCTCTGTCTAACAGTGACACAGAAGTGATACCCGGGGTACACCTACAATGTCCCATCCACTCAAGCTTCCTCTTGAAGAGAGTCAATGAGGGACTCTGCCTAACCTGGACTGGGATTTTATTCCAGAGTGAAGTGAGCCTCTGGGTTATGAATCTGTCCCTCCAGCATGTCCTATTTATTTCAGTGCTGAGGTTCAAGTCTCTCAAGCGTGTAGCCTGATGGGATTTGGATATTCTCAGGTGCAGCATGCCCATTAATTCTGGGTTTGACATGGCTTTATACATCAGGCACAGATCGCCTCGCAACAGGTGGTATGCCATTGAGTAGAGCTGGGGTTTCTTTAACCGGTCAGCATATGGCATCTGTTTGAGCCCTTTGATCCTCTTGGTGAGGTACTTTTGGGGTCTTTCCAGTTGCTGTAGGTGTCTGGTAAGGTACATCCCAACAGGGGGATTGTACTCAATTATGGGCCTGATGAGGGATGAGTAAAGAGGCATGATGTCCTCCCCTAATCTAGATGTGAATCCCTTCATGATGGAGTGGGCTATATAAAATGTCTTTCTAACCACTTTGGCCACGTGGTTGTCAAATGAGAGATTGCTATCAACTTGGGTCCCCAGGTCCCTAATTACTTCTTCTGTACTTAATGGATTACCACCTATGTGGTACTTTGTGGGCACTTTGTTTTTGCCAAAGGGGATGACAATACACTTTCTTGCATTCAGCTTGAGGCCATGGCTCTGGCACAAGTTGTCTGATTCTATGAGGCCCTTTTGGAGGATGCTTGTGTCGGCTGGAATGTCGATTATGGCGGCCAGTTTGCAGTCATCTGCATATTTGGTCAGCCACAGTCCTTCCATGTTGGCCTGTACCTCCGATAAATATTTACCAAACAAGAGAGGTCCCAGGACTGAGCCTTGTGGGACACCACTTGTAACTGGTTTGGAGTCTGGCATGGCTCCAGCAATTCTAACCATGTGGGTTCTGTCGTTGAGCCAGTGTGCAATCCATCTAGTGACATAGGGGCTTATATTTAAGCTGGTGAGCTTCTCTAGAATGCCCGAGTGGGGTATTGTATCGAAGGCTTTTGCGAGGTCCAGGTAGGCTGTGTGGACCACCTTCCCCTCGTCAATGGCCTTGGTGACTGTTTCAAAGAAATCAACCAGGTTTGAGAGGCAGGATCTGCCCTTAACAAAGCCAAACTGGGTATGATCCAGTGTCTGTAGGTCCCCAATATCTTTATTTATGAGGTCCATGATGATCCTTTCCATAGCTCTGCAGACCGAGCTAGTGTGGCTTATGGGGCAATAGTGTCCAGGTTCCATTGAGGCACCACCTTTCTGTAGAGCGACCACAGTTGCTGTATGCCACTCTTTGGCCACATATCCTGTAGTAAGGCTGGGATTGAACAGTAGTTTTATGTTTGGTTGTAGCTCTTCTTGGAGTTCATGTAGGACACAGCCCGGGACACTGTCTGGTCCCATTGATGCAGTGTGTATTGCTTTGGAGAGGGCGGCTCTTACCTGAGCATCTGAGATGTCAGGGGGGCAGCACTCTGCTGGGATACATATTTGCCCTTTCGGTGTGGAGGGGGGGGGAGAAGTTTGCGCTGAACCTGTCAGCTAGAATGTTGGCAATGTCTGTGGGTTTGGTGTTTCTATTGATATTTTGGACTACCTCTGAGCATATCTGGGTATTACCACCCAGGTTCCTAACATAACTGAAGAAAGCATTGTGATTATCCTTAGTGTCCTGTGCAATTTATCTCAAAGCTGGCCTTAGACAATCTTATGAGTGCCTATAGTTATTTGCTAATACTGATCAGTGATGCCTTCCCTTTTTGGGATTTTGCTGTATCATTTAGTAGCTTCCTCCTTCTATTGTGTAGTTTGTTTATGGCTGGGGTCCACCAGACAGGATGTCTGCCTTTGGAGGATTGGGTCTTGGTTTTATTCGGGATCACATGATCCATGCATTCCTGAAGGTGTCCATAGAATGCGTTTATAGAGGAATCTGCGGTCTGGTCTGTAGTTTCCACAGGCCTGGGGGCTTTGAAGGTTTCCACCTCAGTTTTGAGGAGTGTGAATTTGCTTTAGAGAAGTTGTTCACTGTGGTGTTCTGGGCAGGGGGTGGGGTCGGGATGTGAATATCCAGTGAGATTAGTTCATGGTCTGATCTTACCAGTGAGGGATACACTTCTGATATGGAGCATAGAGTCCCCATGTTGGTGATGATCAGGTACAGTATGCGTCCCCTTCTTGTGGGAGTGGTAACAAGTTGTTCCATAGCATTTGAGCTCATATATTCTAGGAATCTTTGGCCTAGGGTGTTGGAGCTAGAGTCATGCTCCCAGTCTATGTTTGGGTAGTTGACGTTGCCCAATATAATGGTGTTTGGAGAGACCTTCATATTTCCACTGTTCTCAGGAAGGCCGAGTGCAATTCTTGGGTTTGGGAGGGTGGTCTGTAGCAGGCTATAACCTGGAAGGCAGTTTCACCCATTGTTAGTTGCACATGGATAGTCTCTGATGCTTGGTGCTTTGCCACCAACCTGGAGGTGTGGGTATCTTTGATGAATATCAATATTCCCCCTCCATTTGTGGTTCGTTCCAAGTTCTGGGGCTGAAAAGCATGGTATGAGGTATAACCTGGTAGTGCTGGGGTGCTCTCAGTAGCCCTGAACCAGGCATCTGTTACTGCACAGATATCGATGTTCTCCATGCTAAGGAGAGTTTCGAGTGCATGCATCTTGAGGTTTAGACTTCTGGCGTTGGGTAGCATTACTCTTACTTTCTTATCCCTTGTGATACCTATGAAGGTGGGTTTGTCATTTGAGCCTTGCCTAACATAGGCACTATGGGGGTAGCAAGAGCCTTTGCCAATATCCAAAAGCCCAGGGGTGACAGGTGCAAGCCGTCCTTAGCGAAGCAGGTGGTTCAACAGAAGATGAATATGTGAGGGTGTAGTGCCTGTGATTAGTTAGCAGTAGCATATATGACTGCTCACGTGGACAAATGCCAGGTAAGTCATATGCAATGTGTCACAGGCAACGTACATGTGAACAGGACAAACAGTGACATTCTGTCAAGTGAGACATGGACATACATATAGTAAGCTATGCAGATGTCACTAGGAGTCCACAGAAGCTCTGTAACTATGCATTGCAGGTGGGATCAGTATTCCAGGGTAATTGCAAGCAAACATGCATGCAAACAAAGCTACCGTAAGCAGGGCTGCATGTAGTCCATTGTACAACAAACAAGCTGTACCACTTCCAGTAGGTAACACTGCAAATATGCAGGCACTATGCACATGTACATGGAAATACACAGGTCAGATGGCTAGGGTCCAGTCTCAGCGCACACAAGTGTGCAGACCATGTACTGTCAGGATGTACAATAACTGGATGGAAACCCATGTGCTCATACCTGCAGTAATACACATGTCAAATAACAGACAGTGAGCCTTCACTCAGTGGTTCCATACTTAGTAGGATGTATGCTACCTGGCCTGCCACCACAGTATCCCTGACATGTATGGGGACTCTCCCTCCTGTGACAGTTAGTTTTGTGTGTTGGGGCTGTCTAACATGGTATGAGATGTGAGCTTGCAGTGCTAGGGTGCTCCTGTGTGTCCTGAATCAGTCGTGTAGTACTGCACACAAATCAACATCCTCAAACATCCGCATTGCAGAGTCCAGTGTGGGCAACATGCCACTTGCAGTTTACATGTCCATCATTGCGTATTAATACATTCGTTACCTTATCCCCTGTGCTACCTATGTATGTAGCCTTCTGTTGACATCCTTACCACCAGTATGCCAACATGTGCAGATGATACACTATGGTACTTACCATGGGTATAGACAACAGTACATGACAATCACACCCTTACTGCATCAGGCATGCTGTGATATACCCACAATTATTCCAGCACACAGTACTGTTAACAACATGATACTATTACTACACGTCTATGTAGTCACCCTGTGCATCAGCAACATGTTAACCTGTACCTGCACTGATGTTACAGATTGCAGGAGGTGGCACAGTTTCATCATATGCACAGGGTGTGAACTTGGTATGCCTGAGTCAGCCACCGATACCACCGATTGACATGTATGTGTATGTGTGTTGGTGAGGGACAGCAGTACAAGGTGGGGCAATGTTGATGCAGTGTGTGCGTGTATGCGGTAGCCCTAGGTGTTGTCAATTCGCATGTGTGTATGGATGCACACAGTTCCACCTCATGGCTGCCATATACTGGTGTTTGTGGACAGCCACAGACTGTACCTGCCAGGTCATACAGATCAGTGTCTCTGGCCATGGACACGAAATCTGTGCCTTGCAGGGGTGCTATGGACCGTATCCAGTACCATCCCAGACTGGGAACTGTCATCAGAAGCAGGTGTTCGTTGACTGGACACAGATCCCTGTCGGGCCTGGCCAGAGCCACTTGCACGTGGTCTCCTGGGGTGGTCTGATGACAGCACAGACCCAGCATTGCTGGGGCTGCTGCTGGCACTATGGGGGCGGCCGTGGCCCTGTTGTCGTCTGCGACGACTGCCAGCTGCTGCTGTTGCTGGCATACGCCCACGTCGACGCCTCAACCGTCCACCATCGCCCTGGCTCATGGACATGTAGTTGTGGAACCGGTCTAATATGTCCCCACAACGTCTGTCTATGACATCGGTGAAATTACGGATGGCAGCCGCAATGTCATGCATACTGTCAGTCATGGCTGTGCGACATGCTGTCAGCTCCCTCAGACCCTGTCTGGTGTACCGTTCCATACGTGACTGTGCCTGCATGACAGCCCGAAACATAGCTGAGGTTGTAAGACCTCTGTGGGCACATCTGACAGGGGCAGTACGCCCATGGATGCCCCCACGAGAACCCCTGGACATCTGTCTGCATGGTACCATCTCAGGGCCATGCCCATGGCTGCTGTGTGGGGAGGCATGTGCCACAGATACCACATTACCCTGGTCAATGCCCACTGTATGCTGTCCATCATCTAGGGACATTGGTGACAAAGGGTGTATTGGCAGGATAACTGTGCGCATTGATGGGGTTGACAGCTGTGTACTGTCAATCGGCTGACCAATGATGGACCCTGGCATACCTTCCTGTGCCATTACACAGATGTCATCATTATCAGTACCCATGGCACCTGATTCAGGTTCCCTGCTGCATGACACCAGAGCAGCACCAGAACCTGTAGGAGGGAAACAGGAAACACAGTTTACAATGTCTACACAATATTACCAGTGATGCACACATCCACACATGCACAGGTCCAGACATGCACACATGCACACATGCACACATGTGCACACATGCACACATGTGCACACATGTGCACACATGTGCACACATGCACACATGCACACATGCACACATGTGCACACATGCACACATGCACACACGTGCACACATGTGCACACGTGCAACCATGCACACGTGCACACATGCATATGTGCACACATGCACACATGCACACATGCACAGGTGCACACATGCACACATGCACACATGCACACATGCACAGGTGCACACATGCACACATGCACACATGCACATGTGCGCACATGCAGAGGTGCACACATGCACACATGCACACATGCACACATACACATGCACACAGTTGCACACAATTGTACACTACTCAGTATGCATGATATCAACACACAGACACAGACACACCTGCATGCATACAAAGAGCACTACTAAGTGAGCCTAATATTACTATTGCTATCAAGACTATTACAGGTATTGTTAATACACACTCACCAGCATGGATAGGCTGCATTGCTGTTACACCGGAGGGACCTGCAGAAGTGAGGAAACTAATGTCAGTGGGCACAACTGTGCCATTGTTACTGAGTATGATACAGGTCAGTAGTACAACAGTCGCCTTTCACAGATCAGCTGCTAATATTGAGGATATCACACTTGCACATTAAATACTATGATGACAGCTACAAACCAAGGACACACCTCACACATGCATTAACTACCAGTGTACAAAACAGTCAACTATACATATGGCATATTACCTGCACGCTCATAGTCTTGCTGCTGTGTGGCTCCAGCCTCCATCATAATGCATGTCTGCTGCTGTTGTTGTTGCTGGCGGACTGGAGCCACTACACTCATGAGTAGTCCCTCCAGTCTGGTGAGTGGGGGATGTGTAGCCACCCCACCACCTGTGGCAACCTGTTGCCTGTGGATATCCGACGCATGCTGACAGACATTTCTGATTACATCACTGCAGTGATGTCGTACCTGCTCATATGTCCTATTATGCGTGCCTATGTCATTTACCTGACGGACCAGGTCTTGCCATAGTGCAGCCTTCTCCTGCTGATTCTGGCTGGTGCGGGAAAAGAGTATTGCATAATCCCACACCAGGCTCTGGTGTATCTCCTCATCCTCAGCTGCGGAGTAAGCTGGATTTCGCGGGTGAGCCATGTACCTGAAAAAGAAAATAACCTGATATCAGCAATATATGTCAGCAGAATTTGGCACACATACTACATATGCTACTCGACTGTTATGATACAACATATCTCACATATATAGCATTTGTCTGTCTATTGGTGGATACACATGTAAATGGCCAGGTATCAGTGCTCAGCCAGCAACTGTGCAACAGTACCTGGCACACTCCATACGACATACTACCAAACCCCAGCAGTCAGAACACTGATTCAGGTCCAGAGCACCTCCTCACTCTGGGGGTTTGTATCTAGGTACTGTATGGCCTACATCATCAACTACTGTGAGCTGACCACAAACTAATTGCCCTGGATATACATATCCCACCTCCACCACCAGCACAAACAACTATAGTGAATAACATTGCAGATGCAAACTTTACACTTTGTAACAGTGACATGGTATCCTTTCAGCCCACTGGGCCAGTGGAAGACACAACCCACAATGCTGACCCCTACACAAATGCTTTCTACGGACATCTCTGAGAATGCATGGATCATGCAATCCCATATATGACCAAGACACTCTCCACCAAGGGACAGCATCCTGTCTGGTGGATCCCAGACATAGATAGATTGTATTACAAAAGATGGAAGCTACTGCAAGACAGAGCATAATTCCATAAAGGGAAGGCATGTCTGAGCAGCACTAGTAAGGATCTATTTTCCCTCATACAAACATCAATGGGCAACTTTGAAAGAGAAATCAAGAGGGACACTACAGATAACCAGAAGGCCTTCTTCAGTTATGTTAGCAACCTGGTCAGAATCCCTCCTCTATGCTCATAGTTAGTACACAACAACAAATAATTCACTGAAACCACAGATATTGACAACATTGTGGCAGACAGTTTCAGTGCAGGTGTCACCCCTCCCTCTCCCCCAAAATAAGACATAGTTATCCCAGCTGACTGTAACCTCCCTGTCATCACAGATGTCCAGGTGACAGCCGCCCTCAGGAAAGCAGAATACACAACATGACTGGGACCTGATGGTATCCCCGGTTGCATGCTACATGAACTCTGACAGGAGCTAAACACACATATAGAAGTGCTATGTAACACTAGCCTGACTACAGGATATGTACCTGTACACTGGCGCACAGCAGCAGTTGTTCCACACCACGAAGGAGGCACCTCAACATACCAATACAATACAACACAATACAATACATTACAATACAATACTATACAATATGCTATTGCCCCTGGGACTACAGCAGCATACTGTTCTGCTACCCTGACCATTGTGACACATGTGGTGTGATGGTACCTGCTGCTGTCACACAGTTAAACAGGGTGACTCATATGGCATATTACCTATCTGACTAACATTCATCAGGGGTATGTGTGACATGTACTCATGGGGAGTCTTGCTTCTTAACACTGTGTGGTTTATTGCAGGGTATGTCTTATCTGTGGGTAGGTACCTTTACCTCCACATGTGCTCTCTATTGCAGTGGCATGGACGACACACAGCAGTCATTTAGGTTGTGGATGGTGTGAGGTGTTACTATGGTTGTTGGACATCTGTCATGGGTGTGACTTACGTATGTAAATCCAGGAGTGGTAACCTCTATGTGGGTAGAATGTGTGTACTCTGTGGTGTTGTCAGTCACTGTGCATTGGTAATGTGTTTGAGTGCATTGTCACAGTGTTGTACATGTCACTGTGTCCTTCTCCATATCTGTAGCTGTCATGTGAGGTACATACCATGGCAGCCATTATGTGGTGTGGAGGGGTACACTGACCTACATGTCCATAGCTGACGCACCATGTCTGCTGACACATACCATGTGCAGGTATTCCAGGAATAGTGTGCCACTGTGAATATCATTGGGGGGACAATTGTACACATTTATGACCCTGTTCACCCCTGACACATGCAGTGGTGGGCAGCCAATCACATATCTGGTGGTTACTGATGTAGGTGATTTGAAATGGGGTATGGTACTCCAGTTTTGACACTGGTGTTCACTCCATGCCTTTGTCACCAGGCACCTGTTGCAATACATCTGTACACATGTGCCTCACTCAGAATATATTTACATCTCTCTCTCTCTCTATATATATATATATATATATATACATATATATATATATATATATATATATATATATATATATATATATATATATAGATATATCTATACGTATATATATATATATATATATATATATATATATATATATATATATATGTCTGTATACATATACACATATATATATTGATGTACATATATTGCTATAGATATGGAGAGGGGGTGTGTGACAGAGGGGGTGAGAGTGACAGAGGGGGTGGGACAGGGGGTGTTGAGGTCGTCATATACAGTCATACCTGTAGATAGTCAGATCAGTCTGTCTATGTATATGTATCTACATATATCTATATCTGTATGTGTGTATTACATATATATGTTTGTACATATTCTATCTATCTATATCTGTCTATGTATTCCTACATCTCTCTCTATGTATGTATACATATATGCATATTATATAGATATAGATATATATATATATATATATATATATATATATATATATATATATATATATATATATACATACATACATACATATTTTGACATACATACGCATCAATATGATAGACAGGTATATCAACATGTTTGTCTACCATACTGTATACACACACTAACATACTGCTAAACATACATAACTGTGAAACCTACTTTGTACATTGCACTACAACCTACATTCAACCTACATTGATATGTGCACATAGATGCTCTCACATACAAATGTATGTACAGCCTTCACTGATAGTTGCTGTATGTCCCCTGCCCTTTGCACATCTTCATATACATATGGATACAGACCAATGACACATATGGAGGGTTCATAGTATGTAGACCTTTATAGTATTACTTTACATTACCTGTGTTTGTCACAGCTGCTTGTGTTGCCATCTGGTTTTGTGTCCTGCTGCTCCACTTGCCAGTTGTCAGCTTTCAGGTGGCTGTTGCTGAACAGTTTTGTTTGTGTATGTTTAATTTCATTTTTCTCTGTCTCTGTCTCTGCTTCTGTCTCTGTCTCTGTCTCTGTCTCTGTCTCTGTCTCTCTCTCTCTGTCTGTCTCTCACTTCCTCCTCAGGGTGCAATGAAAGTATTGCATGTGTGCACTGGGAGTACAGCATACTTTTGTAGGTATCTGCATATGTCCATGTGATGGCCTCTGCACCAATTGTTAGTCAGCATTTGCTAATTGCATGCAGCCAGTTGTGTACTGATTGCAGTTCTCACTGTGATTTCAGAACAGTGCTATAAAAAGGTATGTGAGATAGGCGTAGCCCTTTCAGATTTTAAGGGCAGGGACCATGCTGGTATGCTGTGGACAATGTTCTGTGAGTGTAAAGGTTGGTATCTCTCTCATATTTCCAGTTGTGTTGTAGATTAACATTCCTCCATTCATTTCTCCAGTTTCCTGTACTAACTGTGTATGTACACTGACACCTATGACTACTACTACTGTTAATGTGTGTGTGTGTGCTTTCCTTGCACTTTTGCTTGCACTTTGGTGCTATGGCTTCAATATTTGCCCTTTACAGTCACTACTTGTATGCCTGCTAGGTGTCCTGACTGTAGTGTGCTGCTGTGGCTTTCCTATTTTCCATGTACATTCACACCTTGGAATGCTTGCTATATCTGCTAGGGTGTTACAGCATGCAGTGTGGTCTGGCCATGGTGTGGGCCTTGACATCTATTAGGGTATTTGAGTATGCTGCTGAGCAGGCCCCAGACACTCTCAGGTGCATCTGTTATCTGCCTCATGGAATGGTAAATATCAGTGGGGTACACCCATTAAATTGTCTGGTATGCTGCAGTTGTGACTGTGGGATGGCATGAGCATATGTATTACTACACTTTTTCTGCCATGCAAGTGGTGCATACTTTCAGGACTCCATAGTTACCATTGCATGTGTTGTAACACCTTTCTGCCTACTGTTTGTACATTTCACATGGAGTCTGTGGGGCATCCCTGTAACTCATACACTGTTGCTATGTCTAGGCTCTTAACTATTCAAATATGGTGGTGTCAGAACTCTCATGTGTACAAATATTTGCAGGTTGTCCACATTTCTGCCTCATATTTTGGTCAATATCTCATGCACAGCTTTTTCTGGCAAATCACTCTGGGCTCAAGTCAGAATATAGTGACAAACATTCAAGTTTCAGACTTCATACCCTTCCAAACATCCCACAAAATGCAGAACCTGTTACTCTCTGAACTGTCTAAGTTTGTTGTAACATTATTTGTAATGTGTCCCTGGTTTTGGCCCTTTGCTCCACATATTTTATTACTTGGTCCGGATGTGTTCCTGTAAGAGGTTGTGGGGTATGGGCAGTGATTATCCTGCTGTGAGTATGTGTGTGGCTTGCAAGGTGCTACAGTGACATTATTACCTACTAGCTACCAACTAGCATGGCTGTTTCTGTTCACACACTACTATTATGGAAATCCACTAGTTTTGACGGTAATTCTAAATGACATGCTTTGTGTACTACACATCCTATATTCCCTTTACATTCATTCCTACTATTACATGATATATTTATTTTAGCACAATGTTCTTGTATAACAGTCATGGCTTAGTTGTAAGTCATGCAGACTACTGGGTTCGGGACTGATAGTGGGATTTTATTTTGCATTTGAACTGACTACAGGACCTGTCAATCAGAGCGCCTAAGGCACTTTTAAGCAGTTGTAACCGGGTTAGCGCTGGTTTGCGCGGAGCTCACGCATGTGCACTGGCGTTCAGCTCGGCGCACACCCGCTTACAACCGCTTAAACGTGCTTACTCTTGTGCACACCCGCGCTATTTTCTTTGAAAGAAATGAAAATGGGGAGACAGGAAAGTGGTGAAAAAGGGGTTACAAAGAGGGGAAGACAGTAGGGAAACAAGCTTGGGTTTTGCAGGAGGGGTGTAGGTAAGGCCCATAGCTGCCCATTTCTTCATCAGCAACAGCTGTGCATATGTTTGTAATTTGGTGTGACATTTGATACCTTCCACCCCTGAGAGAGGTGTAAGGACAACAATAATACTTGTTGTACAGCCAATTGTAATTGATAGTTTCCATGTCCGGCAGACATATGTGCGGAATGGGCAGCTATGTATGGGGCGTAATTTTTTTGTGGGTACAGAGTGCCCTTTTTTTTTTTTTTTCCAGGTGAGAGTGGTATGTCAGGTGAAGGAAGTCGGTATAGCTGGGGAAGTAGGTTGGGTAGGTCAACAGACAAGACAAACAAGACGCATACAGGGGCGGTGTATGACATGTGTGGGGGGGTTACACAATTGACGGGGATGGAGGTTTGGATATCCAGAGCCCATGAGCCCACAGATGGCAACAGTGGAACTGATATCCCCACCCATGGGCAGTTGCCACTGTTCCTTCACTGCCCAGGACGGGGCTGTGCTGGGGGCTGTGTAGGCCAGGCAACAGGCATGCCCGTAAGTTGTGCCACCTGTGCCTCAAGCTGGCATAGGGGCCCAAGAACAGAGTCCTGGATCTCTCTACGCACCACAGTCTGGACGCTACGGAGGGTGAGTGGTGGTTCTCCTCCGGCCACGCTTGCAGAGGGGGGACGGGCCCCATCCCCTGCAGTGCTTCCACCCGCAGGTGGCACAGGGCCACCAGAGGAGGGTCCAGACTAGGTGCACTCGCCAGCTGAGGTGGGAGAGGTGGGTCCGCTGGAACCCACCTTCCCTGTCGTCCTATGTTTTGCATTATGTCATGACAGTTTGGGTTAGTAACATACAATACCATTCGCAATTAGTTGTAACAGCATGCATTAGTATTCCCATTAACCAAACACCCAGATATTCACACCATTGAACAGCGAGCATAACACATGCATAATTTGAACAGCAATACACAGTCCAACAACATGCAGGGTTGATTGATGGCAACAGGCCATCAGGTTTGGATGTATGAACAGAGCAGATGCATCAACGGACATGCAAATATTTATGACCCAACAGGACAAATGTCCAGGGGTGTTAATTGTGATTGCACATACCAATTTCACGAGTAATGGATTATATGTGGTTATAGGGTGGGGTGAAGAAAATATTATTAACACCTTCGAATACCAATACATATGCTGTACATTTCTAATAGCTACAGATATATACACACTACTGTTCTTACTACAGTTTCCTATATGATAACTACTTCAATTTGGTGATAGGACTGTTACTGCTACATCAATATACATTTTATTGTTATTCATACACATTCATATCTGGCTTTGTTCAGCTACATCATCTTGCTACATTTGCTTTATATAGCTATAGACAACTGTGGATGTTTGATATTTCAGACAATCATATTATTTGCATATTGCAGACTGAGAGCAACATATCCAGATTTTGGGATACACATTCCAGCTGCAGCAACAGTTTGGACACATTTCGCAGTTTGGTTCTACTTGTCACATTCATTTCATTCTGTACTGACTGCAGTATACTTTATTCAGGGGTTATTACTACTTTATTGGTGGATTCATAACTCTTTCTCACATTCTCTCACTTGTTTTCATTTTACTATTCAGGATGGTACTTACTTCTAGGCTTTATTGACATGTTTTACCTGTAGTTATTACAATCCTTTCCAGCAGTCTCACTTCTGTCATGTTTCAGTATTTCAACAGGGATATATTTCACACATGTGATTTGCTCATCTTCTGCAGCTGTACTTTTCAGCCTGCTGCAGGTTGTGTACTATTATATTACAGGTGGGGCATCTTTATTTCAGACTTTATTTCAGACATTTTCATTTTTCTGTTTGGATTACAGACTGCAACACACTTTTCTAATCAAGCAATACTTGCAAACACTTTTACACTGTTACTTGCACATTTTATTACTTAGTGACTACACTGCACTCTTTTGCTAACTGTCATACTTTGATATTTCTTTACAGTTACTGGGAGTGGATTACTGACCTGCCTGGTGGCGCAACCGCACCAGCCTATCGCCATAGGCTCTGCAGTTCGCAGAACGGACACCTGCAGCTGTAATATAAATGAAGTAATATTGGAATACACATCTCCATAATATCAGCTAATTTAATTTCTTACATACATAATTAAATGTAACTTACTCAGTAGAGGGGCGTTGGGCATTTGCCGGGCCTCCTGTATCCAAAGGTTCAATTGGTCCTGCTTGCATCTCTTCAGGTCCGCATGGTGGTGACGGACCTGCTCACCAGTCCTTGGAATCCCTGTGGCACTGGTGAGATCATGAGCCAACCGGTCCCACGCCTCAGCCCTATATGCTCCCCACAGGACCTGGCCCTGCATGAGTTGGGCCTCATGATTGTGGACTAGGAGCCAGACCATGTATCTGGACTCCTCAATGCCCCACCTCTGTGCTCGAAAGCAACTACCCTCACCTACACCTGACATTCTGGCTGCAAGTCAGTTCTACAATCGTTTATGCTGTGTATTCCCGCCTATGGGGCTTATATATGCCGTTTTTCCCGCACTTATCTGTGATTGGCCATTTTGGAATTGTATCCACTTCACAAAACCTGCTTTGTCATGCTCCACTTTCTATTCATTCCTATATATTTGCTATTACTGCATTGCTGAGTACAGCTGTTGTGGCTTAGTGGTTCAGTACCCTGACTACGTTGCATGGTATCCTGGGTTCGAGCTTTGCCACTGCTTTTTATATTTTATGACTGTCTAGACAGGCTAGGGGGTGTGTCTGTGTAAAGGCAGTTTTGTTACAGCTTGCTCAACGTTGCCCGTTGGTTAGCTTGTTAGCGCGGTGTGCAGCTCCGCTCAAACGGGGTGCGCTGGCTTACGCCTCATTTGGCTGTCAGCACGCATATCACGCTCAGCTCAGCTAGGGTCACACAGTTTCAGCGTGTTAAACCACTGCTCACCTACGGGCACTCAATATGCACCTGTTAAACCACTGCTCAGCTACGGGCACTCATTTTGCACCAGGTAAACCACTGCTCACCTACGGGCAGATGCACTCACCCTGTTAAACTGTGGCTCAGCTATAGGCACATCTGACATTTTTTATTGTTTTGTTACCTCACATTTCTTCAAAATAAATGGACTATTTCATTACATTTTACATAAAATGTGATTTTATATGTGTACATGTTTGTCAGGTACTTGTTTCGTGCTTATTTTGCTAAAAATAAAAATTGGTGTTGGGGGGGCTCGAACCATGAATGCCTGCTCTTCAGCCAACATCTCTACCGCTACGCTATTGTTTCGTGGCTTACTTTGCATATTTAGTTCTTATATGCTTTCCCACTGACTGCTAACTGTAGCTGCGCTACGGGCACTCCTGCGCAAACGAGCGCACTCACGGGCAAATATCTTTACGATTTAAAAAAAAATTTATAACATGTTCATTTATATATTTTCTGTTCATAGTCTGTGGGGGCATGTGTTGTGTTGTGTTTATTCACATTTCCATGGACTCTGTCGTGGGTGTTTACTTTGGGCACTTTTACTCTTCTGGGGGCGTGTCCGCTTACAGGGCTCGGCCTATGGACACGCCCCCTACTGTCTTACATGGACCATGTTAGCCTTAGGTGTGATTCAGCATGCTCTCATGAATATGCAAAGCATGCTGACATCACTCCGTTTAACTGCAGCCTCCGTGTAAGAGTTATAACTCTTACACGGAGGCTTTGTGAATCCTGCCTATAGTAAAAGCTTTATATGTATGTATGTATGTATATTGAAATATACACACATGCACACACACACACACACACACACACACACACACACACACACACACACACACACACATACACCGACAATGAATCAAGATAGAATCAGCTTGATCAGCTTGTAGAAGCAAGCCAAACAAAGTTTAAAAAGGCAGATTTACTTAGTTTGGGGAGTCTGTGACTGCTAAATTGCATAGATTTTCCAGATTTTCTAAATACTTCTCTTTGCCAGTAATGTAACTAACCTTTATTTTCATTTCAGTTCCTTAAATGTAGCATTATCTTTTGCCTTCTTACTATCTGGCTAGAATAATTTATTTTCACAGATAGTGCTTCATAACTAAATACAATCATGCAGTGGGTACATATGTCTAGAAAAAATGTGGTAAAAAAACTCAATTTATGGTCAAAGCAATATCTGGATTCAGATCTGTATGTTTCTGCCTTCCGGCACAACCTATGTAGTAATGTTTCTTTTTATGACATAACCACAGAAAACCTGAATATAAAATATGATCTGTTTCCATGATTCAGAAATGGTTTATAAAGAACAAGTGCAGGTTGAAACAGTAGCGTCTGGATATAGATTCATATCCTTTCTAATATTCCCACTGTTTTTCAGTGTCCATTTAAGTGACACTCAGAATGTTATAACTGGAACTTCTGGGTTGGTTTAATCAATGTAAAACTTGAAGAAGTACAGAAAGATCATTGTTATGGTTTGTCTCACTTTCCCATTTTTCCTTTTTTCTCCAAGTCTGTGCAACCTCACAGTTAGTAAAAAAAAAAAAAAAATTCCTGTCACAAAGACTCCCCATACTTTGGAACAAAATTCCTAACTACATTAGGCAGAGCCCCTCACTAACACTCTTCATGAGAAACCTTGACGAGTGGATGGGTAACAGAAAGTACACCCCTGGGATCACTTCATTGGCTCTGCTTGACAGATAGCCTAGTACCTACCTATGAACCTATATATATATATATATATATATATATATATATATATATATATATATATATATATATATACATATATATAGAATGGTTTGGCGGGACAGGTATAGCTCATAGACACACCGCTGCTCTGGAACAGACTCCTCATCCACATGAAACAAAGTTCATTCCCAATCATAGTTTCATAGTTTCATAGTAGTGTACTAGGCTATCTGCCCTGGGGCATTTACAAGCCTAGCCAACAATGATGTGGCTTACGCCACCCCATATTATATAGTTGCGCCTCTCTAGTAGTGACACATGTGGGACCCCATTATTTAGTAAACTATACCTCTGTCTAGTAGTGACACTGAGGTGATTCCCGGGGTAAACTTACGATCTCCCATCCATGCATCGAGATTTTTCTTGAACAGTGCCAATGAAGGGCTCTGTCTTACATGAACTGGGATTTTGTTCCAGAGTACGGGTAACCTCTGTGTTATGAATCTATCCCTCCAGCATGTTTTATTCATATTTGTGCAGAGGTTGAAATCTTTAGCTCGCGTGGTTCTGGTGGATCTGGATTTTTTGAGATGGAGCATGTCCATCAGTTCTTGGTTGGACATGGCCCTATATGTTAGGCACAAATCACCTCTGAGCAGGCGGTATGCTACTGAATAGAGCTGGAGTTTCTTTAATCTAGCTGGATAAGGCACATGTTTGAGACCCATGATCCTCTTGGTGAGGTACTTCTGGGGTCTTTCCAGTTGTTGCATGTGCCGGGTGAGATACATCCCAAATGGAGCATTATATTCAATCATGGGCCTGACAAGTGAGGAATATAGAGGTACAATGACCTCCTTTGATCTGGATGAGAATCCCTTCATGATGAGATGGGCAAGGTAGAATGTCTTTCTGACTACTTTGGCAACATGGTTGTCAAAGGAGAGGTCACTATCGACTTGAGTTCCCAGGTCTCTGATTACTTCTTCCGTACTCAGTGGGTTATTGTCTATGTGATAATTTGTGGGTACTTTGTTTTTCCCAAAGGGGATGACTATACATTTTTTGGCGTTAAGTTTGAGGCCATGATTCCGGCACCAGTTGTCCGTTTCAGTGAGACCTTTCTGTAGGATGTGTGGTCAGCAGGTGAATCAACTATGGCACCCAGTTTGCAGTCATCTGCAAACTTTGTCAGCCATAATCCTCCCATATTTGCTTTCACATCCGAGAAGTAAATGCCGAATAAGAGTGGTCCCAAGACTGAGCCCTGTGGGACACCACTCGTGACTGGTTTTGAGTCTGACATGGCTCGAGCAATTTTGACCTTATGGGTTCTGTTTTTTAGCCAGTTTGCTACCCATCTTGTGACATATGGATTTACATTTAGGCTGCTGAGCTTGTCTATGATGCCAGAGTGTGGTATCGTGTCAAAGGCTTTAGCCAAGTCCAAGTAGGCAGTGTGGACAGCCTTGCCCTTGTCGATGGCACTAGTGACTGTCTCAAAGAAGTCAACCAGGTTTAAGAGGCAGGATCTGCCTTTTACAAAACCGAACTGGGTGGGATCAAGGGTCTGCAGATCTCCAATATCGCCATTTATGAGTTCCATGATGATTCTTTCCATAGCCTTGCAGTCCAGGCTGGTCAGACTTATGGGGCGGTAGTTACCAGGGTCAGTAGAATTTCCCCCTTTGTGGAGTGGGACCACTGTTGCTGTGCGCCAGTGTTCAGGTACATATCCTGCAGTGAGGCTAAGATTGAATAGCGTTTTTAGGTGCGGGTTTAGTTCATCTTGAAGTTCACATAACACGCAACTGGGGATACCATCGGGTACCATAGATGCTGTGTTTTTTGCTTTGTTGAGTGCTGATTTCACCTGTATGTCTGAGATGACAGGTAGGTTACATTCAGCAGGGATAATTACTACATCTTTAGGGGGTGAGGGAGGGGAGAAATTTGCACTGAACCTATCTGCCAGAATATTGGCAATGTCGGTACGGTCAGTGAATTTTTTGTCGTTGTGTACCAACTCAGAGCATATCTAAGAATTTCCTCCCAAGGTTCTGACATAATTGAAGAAGCCCTTGTGATTGTCTTTGGTATCCTTGGCAATCTTTCTCTCAAAGTTGGCTTTAGATGTTTTTATGAGAGAACGTAGTTTTTACTTGTGCTGATCAGGGAAGCCTTTCCCTTGTGGGATTTGGCTTTGTCCTGCAGTAGCTTCCTTCTTTTGTTGTACAGTTTGTTTATAGCCGGGGTCCACCAAACCGGGCGTTTTCCGTTGGTGGAGAGGGTCTTGGTTTTAGTTGGGATTGCTTGATCCATGCATTCTTGGAGATGTCCGTAGAAGGCTGTTGTGTAGGATTCAGCATTTTGGGATGTGGTTTCCATTAACCCAGTAGGCTTAAAGGATATCATTTCTGACTTAAGGAGTGTAAAGTCAGCTTTTGAAAAAATTTTCACTGTAGTCTTTTGTTCTGGGGGTGGGGGTGGGATATGTACATCCAACATGATCAGTTTATGCTCAGATCTTACTAGTGAGGGGTTTATATCCGGTGCGGAGCATTTGGACCCCATGTTTGTGATAATCAGGTCAAGTATATTATCTCTCCTCATAGGAGAAGTGACCAGTTGCTCCATAGCATTTGAGTTAATGAATTCCAGGAATCTTTGGGCTAGGGTGTTAGGGCTAGAATAGTGGGCCCAGTCTATGTTGGGGTAGTTGAAGTCACCCAATATGATGGTGTTTGGTGTGACATTCATATCCTCCAGTGTTTTCAGGAATGCTTGATGGGATTCCTGGGATTGGGAGGGTGTTCTATAACATGCGACCAGTTGTATGGCAGTTTTGCCAATGGTGAGTAAAACTTGTATCGTTCCTGATGCTTCATGGGTAGCCACCAATCGAGAGGTGTAGGTGTCCTTTATGAAAATGGACACTCCCCCTCCCTTTGTGGTTCGGCCTGGAACTTGAGGCCGAAAAGCATGATATGAGGTATAGCCTGGTAGCGCTGGAGTGCTCTCAGGAGCCTTGAACCAGGTTTCAGTTACTGCACAGACATCGATGTTCTCCATACTGAAAAGTGCTTCGAGTGCCTGCATCTTGAGATTTAGACTTCTGGCGTTGAGCAGCATTACCCTTAATTTTTTTCCATTTTTGTTTTTACGGAGGTTGATTTGTCTTTTGAGCATTGCCTAAAAAAGGCACTATGGGGTGGCAAGAGCCTTGGCCAGTATCCGGAAGCCCAGTGGTGACAGGTGCAAGCCATCCCTTGAAGCAACGGCTTGTCCAGCATGTCATCCCAGGCTGACAGACATTGGATCCCCCTAGAATGACACCAGTGATTAAGCCAATTGTTAAAATTGATCATTTTGTCTTTGTACTGAGGCATCATTCTTGGTGAAGGCAGGATGCTGCTCAGGGTCAGGGTCATACCAGTATGGGCTACATAATCGGAGAGCTCCTCAATGTCTCTTTTCATGTAGTCCAGGGAGGTACGTCTCAGGTCATTCACACCAGCATGGACAATGACTGCATCATACTTGTACTTGCTTTGGAGTGATCTGAGTGCGTGTGTAATGTGGCGGATCCTAGCTCCCGATAGGCAGCTCACCGTTACCCTCTCCTTATTCAGCCTGGTAAGTGGAACGTCGGTGTGTCTGACTATAGAGTCACCTATTACTAATGTCTCTGGCATAGTGTTTTGCCTTAAGGGCTGTGATTGTGTGACACACCTGTTGTTTGAGGTATGTGCTATAGGTGTTACATTTTGTGGGGGTGTATTTCTGGGTGTCTGCTTTGGAGGCCTCTGTTGTTTTGGTAAGTTTTTTATAAGAGCCTCCGAGTATGTCTTTGTGTTCTTATGTGTTTGGTTTGTAGTGGTGGTGGTTTTATGTGTGACCGGTTTTGCTTCGGGTGTGGGTACCTTCTCCTCCTGTCTGGTCTTGCCAGTCCTGAGTTGAGAGAGTTCAGCCTCCAGTCTGGCTATATAGTTGCATCTCTCACAAGTATTTGTGTTAGTAGGAAGGAGGAGAGGGTTGTCTGTGTACATGAGACAATTGTAACATTGTCTTAAGATTCCCAGGTTAACCAGCTGAACAAGAGAGGATGCTAGTGGTCTACCACTCGACATACTAGAATATTATAAGGAGTGCTGTGCCTTTAAGGGATGTGGGTATTCACAGGGGGTAGTGGATGGCTGTAGTGCTTACTTTAGTATAAGAGTGCTTACTTTATTATAAGAGTGCTTGCCAAGACTAGAAGTCCCGAAAACAGTGCTAATATATACAGCTAAATAGACTGAGTAGAGCTTTCTAAGTGAAAAATTGAAGAGCAGACTTGGCGAAGCCAGAAATAGTTTAAACCTGTATAACCACTGCTGCGCTATGCGCCCAACTGCGCAAAAACGCCCTGAGGTGGATTTTTATACAGGGAACTTGAAAAGAGCTAGAAATGGTCCAAAGCAACCAATAATTTACAGCTCAAGTGCTGAGGTCACTTCCCCCAGGGACAGATAGGCTGCTCAAGGCTCCCCACTCCCACTGGTGAGCTCAGAAACTTCCTTCTATCCAAGTAAGGCAATGGCCAACACAGGAACTACACACAGCCCAGAATACAGCAAAGCCTGTATACTGGTCCAAACTAGTCGAGCAAAGGCGGGAAAACAAGGAGTATATATTTTTTTGTTTTTTGTTTTTTCAGGAAAGCACACAGAAATGCAATTAAGCAAACAGTAAAATCGATTTACACAGGCTAGCACACTTTAGTGGGCAGCCTCAGCAGTTAAATTAACAAAAAAACAGTATTAATCGACCAGAGTCGACCAAAATGCTACTTTTAAGTGCAGATACTTCAGAAATCAGCAGATAGACACAAAAACAGTTATAGCTAGTTAAATGAAAGCCAGAGAGGACAATGCAGATAAAAAAAGCCAAAAATACTTAAATCTGGAAAGTGGTCGCTTCTTTCAGTTCTCTGTTGCCAGGACCCCTCTGCAGGACCACGTGGAGCTCTGCTTGGGTATATAGCCAGAAAAAAACACCCTGAGGCGGATTTTTATACAGGGAACTTGAAAAGAGCTAGAAATGGTCCAAAGCAACCAATAATTTACAGCTCAAGTGCTGAGGTCACTTCCCCCAGGGACAGATAGGCTGCTTAAGGCTCCCCACTCCCACTGGTGAGCTCAGAAACTTCCTTCTATCCAAGTAAGGCAATGGCCAACACAGGAACTACACACAGCCCAGAATACAGCAAAGCCTGTATACTGGTCCAAACTAGTCGAGCAAAGGCGGGAAAACAAGGAGTATTTTTTTTGTTTTTTGTTTTTTCAGGAAAGCACACAGAAATGCAATTAAGCAAACAGTAAAATCGATTTGCACAGGCTAGCACACTTTAGTGGGCAGCCTCAGCAGTTAAATTAACAAAAAAAAAACAGTAATAATCGACCAGAGTCGACCAAAATGCTACTTTTAAGTGCAGATACTTCAGAAATCAGCAGATAGACACAAAAGCAGTTATAGCTAGTTAAATGAAAGCCAGAGAGGACAATGCAGATAAAAAAAGCCAAAAAATACTTAAATCTGGAAACTGGTCGCTTCTTTCAGTTCTCTGTTGCCAGGACCCCTCTGCAGGACCACGTGGAGCTCTGCTTGGGTATATAGCCAGAAAAAAACGCCCTGAGGCGGATTTTTATACAGGGAACTTGAAAAGAGCTAGAAATGGTCCAAAGCAACCAATAATTTACAGCTCAAGTGCTGAGGTCACTTCCCCCAGGGACAGATATTCAGGGACAGATATTCAAGAAAAACTTGGAACTAAGGATAGGAAACAGAAAATTTATCCAGGACTGCCCCCTGTACTACTAATGGACAGGGGTAGCTCCTAAATGCTATATCCCATGAATGGGTCCCTCAAATTATCTGTGATATGATCCCAGTTATTCTCATGTCAGAAATCAATTCCAGTGTTTCCCAGTTTTTAAGAAATCATTTATCCCTATAATAAAAGTGCTACTGCTTTACACTTGAAAGAAAGAACAATATTTATCTATCAGTTAATGGCAAATGCTACCAATGTGAAAACAAAATCATTACAGCATTTTACTATTGTTAATATCCTGAGAAGATACAAGCGATAGATCTGGAAAGGTTGAAAGTATTGTTTTTATAACACATTTTATATATATATATATATATATATATATATATATATATATATATATATATATATATAGGTCTAGGACAGTCTACCGAAAGACTGTTTCACCGAAAGTGAAACAGACTGTCACAGTTTAGCAAAAGCACTTTTTAACAAAAAAAGTGCTTCCGCGAAACTTTCGTAAAAGTACAGGGAATCGGGGGGAAGTGGTAGTGGGCAAGATTGGACTACAGTGGGGATAAGGGAATATTCCCTTTTCCCCACTGTAGTGCGATCTCGGAGTGAAAATATAAAAGTAGGGGTGCGTGGGGGGGTGCAGGGAGGTGAAGCCCCCCTGCGTAAACATGGTGTGTGTATTTTTGTTTTGTTTTTGTGTATGTGTGTGTGTGTTTTACCTTCCGTTTAATGAAACAGTTTTTTTGATGAAAGCAGTTTCGGTAAACGGTGTTCGGTAGAGTTGGATTCGGACAGTTGGTCTTTCGATCAACTGTCCTAGATCCATATATATATATATATATATATATATATATATATATATATATATATATATATATATATATATATATATACAGATATATACGTATTTGTGTGCAACTGTAACTGCCACTGTCTTGGTTCATCAAAATGGAAATTCGCTGCTCATTTCACCAAATTCCCATCTCATCAGTCATTTACTTATGTCTAGGATCTTAGACAGTGGGGAAAGGAAATTTCTCTTTTTCACTACTGTTGTGTAAACTCAATGTTGTCATGTGGGTGTGGGAGACATATGTGAAACCACATGGGAGAGAGGGGTCTTGCCCACTTGGGAAGATTTTTTTTTCCATTTTTTTACTTATTTTTGATGTCTAAGCTTTTCAGTGTTTTAAGCTGATGTAATATGGTTCAATACACAAATACATACACACCTACACACACACACACACACACACACACGTACATATATATATATATATATATATATATATATATATATATATATATATATATATATACATTTATATATGGCTCTACTATGTTACTTTGACATGCAAAATAGTCTAAAGTAATCTGTTTGATGACTGTATTTCGAAAACACAAACCACCAAAACACAAAACAAACAAACAAAAAAGCAAAACAAAACAAAACAAAAAAGATCACAAATGTAAACAAAAAATTCCTTCGAAAAACTCAACTACCACTTTAAGACCAAATTTATCTCAATAGTGGTAGTGTTATGGAAAGGGTTTATGTAAGGCAAGGTGTTGTGTTCCTCATAAAATTTGTAGTTTTCTGGCACATTATTGAGAATTGCATTCACTAAATAATGACAGACGAATTTAAGTTACAGAATTAATATCCTTCAGAAAATACATGCTAATTGAAAACCTGTTATACTAGCAACTTTCAAAGTTTAGAAAAGCCACACCCCCAATTATTTTTGTCTTGGTCTAGAATTCTTGAACTAAGGGTCTGAGAGTTATGTTTTCCTAAGAATATAGCTGCTAGCATCTGTGTCTATTGAGTGACTGACAGAATGCAATGGATACTGTATTTAATGGTTACTCCATACTCTAGTGTTAGATAGTGAAACTGAATGCTTCTACAAATAATTCTTCTATGCATCTAAAATGTAACCTGTTTATAGCAATCTAAGGCTACAGTGAAAAAATCTTGATTGTAAATGTATTTTCTATACAGAACATTATTATAATTTTTTATAAATATGTTGGCACTTAGCTCTTTTTCTTTGGTTTACCCTTTAAGTAACTGTTGACTGCAATAGTCTATATACATAGAAATTGAATTAGTAGATTACACCTGTGGCACTTAACAGATTACAAAGTTTTTAAACTTTTTATCTGTATAAGAGTAATAAATCTTAATCTCTAAACATGATTCACAGATTAGTACTAAGCTAGCTGCCCTCGTGAGCCATTTTAAGCCTAGCCAATTATCCCTTGTGAGAATCAAACCCTGCATTTTGTGTTTGTAAGGCAAACACTTTAACCATTAGGCCACCCTCCCAACCCATTAGAGCCAAAAAATGGCCTGTTCTCACACAAAGGCCGCAGTATATGACAGGAGTGCATTGTTCTGGAAAGTCCATAGACATTCTAGAACTTGAAGCTCTCTGGAACAGGTATGCATTTTTAGAAATATGGAAGATAACTAGTCTAAAGAATAATCACATAAGTCTGATCTATATTAAGATCAATCAGTGGAATGCATTAGTTTCTCACTTCCACTGTCTTTAAAAACTTGTGTTGTTTTTTGGTATTCTGCTGAGCCTCTCATAACTGGTTAGACATGATTCTGTCCAAAGCTACTTAAATAGAAGGTAACATACTGTGCATTCATACAAGGCAAAAGAATAGTCTAATGCTCTGACACCTAGGATGTCTGTTCTTTGTCCTGAGCCCTCATCAACTCATTCACCATACATCTGAGCAACTTAACATTTATGATCAGATAATTTGTTTTAGTTTCAGTAAATACAGTATCACAACAAATTGATCTTTATTTATTCAGTATTGGACATTTGTATGCATTGAACCATAATTATCTATTTATTCAATGCTTCATCTAAACAGAGTCATCTTTTGCCTATCTTGATTCCTGATAATGTCCATTAGCCAATTCCCTTAGGTAAAGTGCCTGTCCATTCACCAGACTCATCAGTCATCTAGTAATTTGGGTCATCTACCAATTATCTCTTACTACCCATCAGTTTGGATGTCTGTCAATTATATCTAAGAGCTGTGATGCTGGGGAGTGTGCTTCATCAGTGCAGTTAGTGGAAGTGTACAACTTGTATTACCAACTAGATCATTCAAGTACTGGCCTCCGCCTGCTACCCACAATCCATTATCATACCAATGGGAGCATTCCACCTGCTGCCCACTACCCATTACCATTTCTAATCATAGGATCATAGGATCATAGGAAGTTACTAAGCTATTGGCCATGAAGCCCTCACAAGCCTGGCCAAGAATTTAGCCCATGTTCCAACAAGTCTGCACCCTATGCCACTGTCCAGCAGGGACACAGGTGGAATCCCAGGGGTGTATTTTCTGTTGCCCATCCAGTTATCCAGGTTGCGCTTAAAAAGGGTTAATGGGGCACTTTGCTTTATGTGGAGAGGGAGTCTATTCCACAGAAGAGGGAGTCTCTGGGACACAAATCTGTCCTGCCAACAAGTCCTATTGATGTCACAGACCAGGTTGAGGTTGCGCGTGAGGGTTACTCGAGTGGAGCTTGACTTGCGGATATGCAGCAGTACCAACAGGGCAGGGTCTGAGATCAGCTTGTATGCCAGACAGAGGTCACCTCTGAGGAGTCTGCAGGAGACTGAGTAGAGGGACAGCGCTTTTAGCCTATCTGTGTATGGTAGATGTTTGAGGCCCTGGATTTTCCGAGTGAAGAATCTCTGTGGTCTCTCCAGCTGCTGCATGTGCTTTGTGAGGTACATGCTGAAAGGGGCATTGTATTCAATAATCAGTCTTATAAGGGAAGAATACAGGGATTTTATAACCACCTTGTCCCTGGATGAGATACCCTTAGTAATGAGGTGGGCCGTGTAGAAAACTTTCCATACAATGGAGGCAATATGGTGGTCAAAAGTTAGTTTACTATCAACTTGAGTTCCCAAGTCCCTCACAAGTGATTGCATGCTTGGTGCCTTATTATCAATGTGATAATTTGTGGGGATGTCATTCTCCACAAAATGAATAATGATACATTTTTTGGCATTCAGTTTAAGGCCATTTTCTGGCACCAGTCATTTGTTTGGGTGAGACTCTCATGTAGGAAGTCCACATCACTAGGGGAATTGATGACACCACCCAGCTTGCAGTCATCTGCTAACTTGGTCAGCCATAGCCAACTAGATTTGGCCTGCACCTCTGAAAAATATATCCCAAACAGCAGAGGCCCCAAGACCAACCCCTTGGATACATCACTTGTTACATAGGTTCATAGGTTCATAGGTAGGTACTAGGCTATTGGGCCTAGGGCCTATATAAGCCTAGCCAAACGGTACACTGGCTTTTGCCAACCAAGAAATTTATTTTCCTGTGCCCCTGTCAAGCAGAGCCACAGAAGTGATTCCCAGGATAGTTTCATATCTCCCATCCAATCATCAAGATTTTTCTTGAAGAGTGCTAATGAGGAGCTTTGTTTGATATAGATGGGTAGTTTGTTCCAGAGAATGGGAAGTCTCTGGGACAGGAATCTATCCCTCCAGCATGTTATGTTTATTGTGGTGACAAGGTTTAGGTCCCTAGAACGTGTAGCTCGGAGGGATTGGGATTTCTTTACGTGGAGCATGTCCAACAGTTCTGGGTTTGACATAGCTTTGTATGTTTGGCAGAGATCGCCTCTGAGAAGGCGATATGCGACAGAGTAAAGCTGGAGTTTTTTGAGATGGTCTGCGTAGGGCATCTGTTTGAGGCTGGTAATCCTCTTTGTGAGGCATTTCTGTGGCCTTTCCAGTTGTTGTAGATGTCTTGTGAGGTACATACCAAAAGGGGCGATGTACTCTATAATGGGTCTAATGAGTGATGAGTAGTGGGGAATGATGACCTCTTTTGTCCTGGATGAGAAAGCTTTTGTGATGAGATGTGCCACATAGAAGGATTTCCTAACTACTGTGGCGATGTGATTATCAAAGGAGAGACTACTGTCCACCTGTGTCCCAAGGTCTATTATCACACTTTCGATGTTAAGTAGACTATCGCCTATGTGGTAGTTCATGGATACAGAGTTTTTACCAAAAGGGATGACAATGCACTTTTTGGCATTGAGCTTGAGACCATGGCTTTGACACCAGGCATCTGTCTCAGTGAGGCCCTTTTGTAGGATGTCCACATCGTTAGGAGTTTTGATTATGGCTCCTAGTTTGCAGTCATCTGTGAACTTTGTCAGCCAAAGACCTTCTGTGTTAGCCTGTACTTCAGAGAAGTAGATACCAAACAGGAGAGGACCTAGGACTGAACCCTGTGGTACTCCACTTGTCACTGGTCTGAAGTTGGATTTAGAGTCTGCTACTGTCACAGTGTGAGTTCTGTCAGTGAGCCAGTTGGCAACCCATATTGTGACATAGGGCTTTATACCTAGTTTAGTGAGTTTGTCTATAATTCCAGAGTGGGGGATGGTGTCAAAAGCCCTGGCGATATCTAGATAGGCTGTGTGAACCACCTTACCCTCATCTACGGCTTTGGTGACCTCTTCAAAGAAGTCTTTCAGGTTTATGAGACATGATCTGCCTTTTGCAAACCTGAACTGGGTAGGATCCAGAGTTTGGAGATTACCAATGTCATTGTTTATAAGTTCCATGATGATACGCTCCATAGCCTTGCAGACCAGGCTCATCAGGCTAATGGGGTGGTAGTTCACGGGGTCTGTGGTGGCTCCCCCTTTGTGGAGTGGGATAACCGCTGCTGTGCACCATTCAGTGGGCACAAAGCCTGAGGTGAGGCTATGATTAAACATGGTACTTAGGTGGGGTGCCAGTTCATTCTGTAGTTCATGTAGAATGCAGCCTGGGATGTTGTCAGTTCCCATGGATGCTGTGTTCTTGGCTTTGGAGAGTGTGTTTTTTACCTGTGCAGCCGTGATTACAGGTACTTTGCATTCTTCCGGTACAGAGATGGGCCCTTTAAGGGATGAGGGATGGGTAAAGTTAGCACTGAACCTATCTGCTAGGATGTTGGCAATATCAGTTGGTTCTGTATATTTAGTGCTATTGTGCTGTAACTCAGAGCAGATCTGAGTGTTGCCATTGAGATTCTTGTCATAGCTATAGAATGCTTTGTGGTTGTCTTTAGAATCAGTGGCGATTTTATTTTCGTAACTAGCTTTGAAGGATTTTATGAGGGATCTCAGTTTCTTACTGAGGCTGACCATGAAGTTCCTCCAATCATGAGATTTTACTTTTTTTTGCAACATTTTTTTTCTTCTGTTGTAGAGTTTGTTTATAGCAGGGGACCACCAGATTGGCTTCCTTTGTTTGGAGGATAGCATCTTGGTTCTGTTAGGGATTGCACAATCCATGCACTCGTGTAAGTGCTTATAAAGTGCAATTGTATAGGATTCAGCAGTCGTATCTCTATTGTCTGTCAGCATGGGTGTCGTGAAGTTTGCCACTTCTGTTTTAAGAAGTGTGAAGTTGGCTTTGGAGAAATTTTTTATGGTGATTTCCCTAATGGGGGCTGGAGGTGGGATGTGGATGTCTAGGGTGATTTGCTTGTGGTCGGATCTGACCAACAAGGAATTGACCTCTGGTGGGGAACACAGGTTGCCCATGTTAGTAATGACCAGGTCTAGGATATTGCTGCCCCTGGTGGGGGTGTGGATAAGTTGATCCCAGGCATTGGAATTCATGAATTCCAGAAAACGTTGAGCACAGGTCAACTACTTAAGGTGGCTTCTCCTATTTTGACTAGGTGGGTTCTTTCAGTGGGCCAGTTTGCTACCCATCTGGTAGCATATGGATTGATGCCTAGTTGAGAGAGTTTATCTATTATAACTGAGCAGGGAATAGTATTGGATGCCTTAGCCATGTCAAGGTAGTTGGTGTGCACCGTCTTCCCCTTGTCTATGGCCTTGTTGACTGTCTCAAATAAGTCAACCAAATTTAACAGGCTTGATCTCACCTTGACAAAACCAGACTGTGTGGGATCAAATGTCTGGAGTTTGCCAATGTTCTTGTTAATGAGGTCCGTGATAATCTACTCCATGGTCTTGCAGATCAGGCTAGTTAGGCTGATGGGTCTATAATTTCCTGAATCGGTGGGCACTCCACCTTTGTGCAAAGGGATGACAGTAGCTGTCCTCCACTCTGCTGGGACGAAGCCAGTACTCAGGCTTTGGTTGGATGGGGTGCCTAATGGTGCTGCAAGTTCTTACCTGAGTTCATGTAGGATGCAGCCTGAGATGTTATCGGGTCCCATGGAGGCTGTATTTTTTGCCTTTGAGAGGGGAATGATGACTTGCTCCCTAGAGATAAGGGGAGGGGAGTAGGTACTGGGGATGTCCTGTTTTACTGATGGGGGGAACAGAGGACTGAAGTTTTCACTGAACCTGTCTGCCAGCAAGTTGTCTATATCTACAGGGTTTGTGCATGTGGTGTCCTTGACCACCAATTCTGAGCAGATCTGGGTGCTTCCCTTGATATTGCGGGCATAAGTGAAGAAAACGTTATGATTGTCTTTAGTAGATGTGGCCAGTTTGGACCCAAAGTTTGCTTTAGAGAATTTCACTAGTGCTCTTATTTGCTTGTTCAGGCTAAGGAGAGATTGCTTCCAATTAGACACCTGCTCCTTCTTGGTCCTGGACAGCAATTTTTTTTCTTTTTATTATAGAGTTTATTTATTGTAGATGTCCACCAGACAAGTTTACTCTTCCGAGAAGAGGATGATTTCATCCTGTCTGGTATTCCTGATTCCATGCAGCTATATAAATGCTCATATAGTACTTTGGTATAAGTTTGGACATATGTGCCAGTTTCTGTGGAGGGGAGGAGGCTTTAAAGCTGTTTATACCTTCCCTCAGGAGGCTGTAATCATCCTTGAAGAAGTTTTTTTTTGTTTGACTCTAGCTTTGGAGGAGGGATTCAGGGGAGATGATCGAATTAGCTTTAGGATTAATTAATTTTTTTACTGATTAATTGGTTAATTGCATTATTGATGAAACAACTGTATTTTAGCAGATATAAAAGGTTAGTTTGGTGGTTGAATTTTATTCTGATGAAATCTCTTTGAGACAAAAGCGACAATAACGCTGTTTTTATTCACTAATCATTTTTGTGGTCTCCGTTCCACCTGTTTGGTATTTTTTAGCAATGAAATATAGTTAATCAGTAGATCGCATTGAAACAGTAACTCACAAATCACAACAGTAAAAAATAGCACAAATAAAGCAGTGATTCAGTAGAATACTGTCATCGATTTAGTGAGGCTACCAACAAGCAGTAATAAATGTGCCAAACTAAATGCAGTTGAACTCCTAAGCACAAGCAGCAAAATGAAGTAGAAAGAGGTACAGTTTTTGTTTTGCTAGTAGAAAGTGAAGAGACAGAAGATAATGAGATAATTCAAGGTTCAGAAGCTAAAGGGGTGGGCCTTTGCTACGTTCTCACTATTAACTGTAGAATGAGCCGATGTAATGTGACTGGGGGGGGGGGGACTGTCCAGTATCAACTTTATACTAGAGGCGGGCAACTCAAAGCCACCAAGACTTAAGACCACCACAACAGCTAGGCGGGTGGTTGGGACAAAAAACAGTTGCACAGATTACACAGATATACAGTAAAACAGAAGTGCGGAAAACAGTTGAAAATGGGAGCATTCCACCCGCAGCCCATTACCCATTACCATTTCTAATGGGAGCATTCTGCTTGTAACCCACTACCCACTACCCATTACCATTTTAATCAGAGCATTCCACCTGCACCCCACTACCCATTACCACTTCTAATGGGAGCATACCACTTGCTAACCCATGACCCAGTGTTACTCCAGTGGGACCTTCCCAAATGCTACCTAATGGTAGGGGGGTGTCACCACACCAACTCACCTTCCTTCGTCACTTCACCAGTACCAAAAATCAGGTAAATTCACCAAATTATTCATGCACAAAATTGATCAATGTGATAATTGTTCAGTTTAGGAGGAGCAAGGAGATGATCCCAATTGCTCTTCCATGCGTGATTGCATATAAATAGGAGTTTTGCATTTTTAGTCTCAACTTATTACTGTAGCACTCCATGTAGTAGTCTTCTTTCGGCTTTTCCCAGTTAGGGGTCGCCACAGTGGAACTCCGGTCCGCTAATGATACTGTAGCACTCCATGTATGGTATAAAATACAGAATGCTGGATGTCAAAACACTAACACACAACTAAAATATCCTTTCAGTATGCTGCAGCATTTTGTAACATAGTGAAACATTACTGCAATTCAGCATTCATACTGCTGTGCAAAACCATGATATTCTGTTAAAAGCATGAAGCTGACTCTGTTAATGTACAGCTGTTCTTCTTCCATTAATCACTGTCCTGATTAAACAAGATGCAGGTTTCTGTGTATAAACTAGCACAGTTTAGAATTATTAGCATGTCAGAATGAAAAAAATATAAATCCATTTGCAGTAACCTTTTAGCAATATGCCCACAGTGAAAAGAAAGTTTGGAACTTGACTATTCATATAAAATATTAATGAACTGCAAGAAAGAAACATCTTTCCAAGAAACTATAGAATCTAGATAACTGAATACCCCAACTCAATAACAACTAGCTTTTAAACTTCTAAGATCATTTCAAAGTGATGTACCCTATGTATGATTGTATATACATATTTCAGGAGTAGTGTCACAGATAACCTTTAGAGTATATTATGTCCTTACTATTAAGCTGCTCCTGAAACACAACACCTTCACAGAAATGATAAAAGATGAGAAGCATTTTGACTCTGTACAGTGAAGTAATCAATAGGGAATCCTTCCTGCAGTTCCTGCAGATAGCCAGCTCAATGATTTATTTATAAATGCAGAGGCTAAAGGTAATGTAAAACATTTCATTGATGTGAGTGGTGGTATGACTCATAACCTAAACTTGCATTACTACCTTTTAAAACAAGATTTTCAAATTGTTGACTCACTTCTTCGGAGAAAAATGAATGTAAAAATGATCTTAATATGTTTTATTAGCATTTGTAAGCAGAAATGCAATAATGAAGATTTTTAATAAAGCATTGTTGTTTTAATGTTTATCATCTTAGAGCTTTTCTGCTTATTTATGTTGATAACGACACCAAAAAAAAAATAAAAAATAAAAATCAGGTATTCAAAGAAACTTTTTACTGTAGCTTCCAACCTGTGTCAAATAACAGACTGCAATTCTGATTCCTATAAAGTAATGACACTTTGTACTGCTGCAAATTGCATAGGTTGCATTTTTTAAGTCACTCTGTATTTCTATTATTTTATGGAGACAGAACTGATGGCCTTGCTGAAAGAAAATATATGACTTGTCCAGTAAATGCATGCAGAGTACCTTCATTCATTCATTCATTCATTCATTCATTCATTCATTCATTCATTCATTTTTTGATATCTGCATTTTATATTTTAACAATCATTCATGGTTAAGGCTCTTAAATAGCCAAGAACTTTCGGCTGCAGATAGTTCCACATGAAATTGTTTGAGTCTTATCTGTGTATTTGTTTCCCTGTCTAAATAAGAACACAAGTTATTGACACCTCATTGCATGTTAAAATAATTACAGGCTATGAATCTGAAAATATGCATGTTGTTTAATAAAAAAGTATTTATATCTGACTCTCATGTTGCTGAAGATGGCTACATAACTAGTTTTGTAAACCTTTTTATCATTCATGTACCCAGCTTAAAAATACAGACCCTTAGATGAAATCAGAATCAACGAATAAATGAGAACTAAAGTAAGGACAAACCAAGAAATAAAACGGCTGTCTAGTGCCTGTCTCTACCTCTCTGGCCAAGGTACTCAGTCTTAGTTTTGCTAAGTTAAAGAGCACACATGACCCACATAAAAACAGTGACAGCAGGTCATTGTGGGCCAGTTTGTCTGTTTCTTTCATTGTAATTTAGATAAGCTGTGAGTCTAAGATTACCACACATCCATAGATTTCTGTTGTTTGTTTATATTATCTAGGATAGATTTTTGAATTATTCCATTGCATTTGACCTATTTGTTTTTTGTCAGTACACCTGTTTAAATATTATCACAGTCATGCCAATATGAGGTTCTCAGTCTGCACAGGTTCTACGACATAAAATTTTGGATTATAACCTTAGACAATTGCTAAAAGTTTACTGATGTCCCACACAGTTACCTCTCCTTGATTACCCAAGTGTCTTGGTTAAACCTGCATCACAGCACCAGAAGCAGTCCAGCCGGTTGTGAGACTGCTATCAGCTGTGTTTGCATGTTTTGTGCAGTATGGAGCAACAAGCACATTATGGACAGCCCAGTGGCATATAGCTTGGGGCGGGATCATTACACCACTGCTGCCCTGAGTTGTGGAATATTGATAAACTCACACCTTTTCATGTATGAGTTTAGCAATTCACAGTAATGCTTGTAGAGAAATGTCAAAAGTTATTTATTTATTTATTTATTTATTTATTTATTTATTGAAATCTGTTGACCGGGAAAGTCCCCTGGGTCAGAAACACATTTTCAGTGGAGGCGTGGGGAGAAAAGCTCCAGTAAAATACAAAATAATAACATGATTGTTACGAACTGTAATGTAGATAGTAGATAGTAAATAATTTAGGTACAAACTGACATTACAGTTAGGTGCAGACAAACATTACAGCTAGAGATAAAAATGTGGTCAAAATAAACATGTAAAAAAAAAAGTTATGCAATCTGAAAAGTAGGTACGTTCAGGGAGGAAAATGCTATAGATCTGACAGCAGGCAGATTAGTTAGTAGTAGGAACAGTTAGTAAGGGAAATCAACTTAGAGTCTTTGATACAGCTATTGCAAGAGCTAGTACAGATTGTAGGAAGGAAGGAAGCAACAAGTAGGTTGGTAGTAAGAAGGATAAAGATTAGATCGGATGGTTAACTGCTTCATGCTGGCTTAGTCATATGTATGCATGGGCAGCTATAATGGTTAAGGTAGTGCTTTTTTAGTGCAGATTTAAAAGGTTTTATGGTCTCCACTTGAGTGATTGAGGAAAACTTAGACAATGCAGCAAAAAATAAGAAAAAGAAAAAAAAAAAAAAGTGAAAGCCTTTTCCTGGGCCCTGATGTACCTGCATCATATCTGACTTGCACCGTTCAAATACCTCTCAGCAGAAGTGGAGAGTCAGGGGCTCCTGTCTTTCTCTGAAGGAGCTACAGTCACCTAATACTGACACATATTCGGCAATCTACAAATGAGACAAGAGGCCACATTTCTTAAATGTGTTCTATTATCTAAGGAAGAAAATATGCCATCAGCTAGAAAGTGATGCATTTAAACAAAATTTTCATAGTTTCATTTCAAGTTGTCTATTTATCTTTGTATTTTCTTCTGAATAGTTAATTTTCATATTTTTGTTGAATATAGCATAATATTCCTGTCTACTACAATGCATTATATTCCTGCTAAGTATAGCACACACTATTTCTACTGAATACAACACACCAGAATCCTGATGATATTCCTGCAGAATGTTAAGACATTATATTCCTGAAGAATACAAAACATTATATTCCTGCTGAGAATAGCACGATATTCCTGCAGAATAAAAGGCATTATATTACTGTGTAAGCAGGTAGTTAGATAGCACAGGCAAATGGAGGTTGAAATTTCACACAGTTGGTATAACAGTGTATTAGCTGCAGATCCCTATTATTTCATCAAATGGCCACGTGGTTGAAAGGCATTTCATCAGAAATGCCATCTGTCAAACCATTCTGACTGAGATCATGTTACAGTGGGGATCAGGAAATTTGCCCTTTCCCCACTGTAGTGTGATCTCAGTATTGGTATATAATCAGCAGAGGTGTTAGGGGAGCAGCCCTACACATGGGGGAGGTTCAATGAACAACATTTCCAACAAAATGCCATTCGACAATGTGGCTATTTGATGAAATAATATAGATCCCTAACTGCAAATAGGTCCCATTAGAGAACATATATTATATGGTTAGGTTATACCTACATTAATGTGCACAACTTGCTTGTGTTATACTACACTCCTTCAGTGTGCTACATTTAGGGGTGAAAGGAAGGCAAAGACCTAGTTAGGGTAGAAAGGAAATTTTATAACTCAAAAAAGGCTTTGCTGTGAGATAGATGTGAGTTTTGTGGAATTAACTGAGTAACAGTTATATTTATGACACCCGTGCAATGATCTATGGCTCATTTTCCCCTACACACTGACTGAAATATGCTTGCTCAGGATTTATTATCATCCTGGATGTATACCATGGAACGTATCCCCTTTAAAGCACACTGTATATCATTCAAAGCCCAACTCATAGATAAATATAGAAACTTCAGCAGGTTAGCAGGAAATGATAAAAATAAATACATACATACATATATACATACATAAATAAATAAATAAAAAGTTTAATTTTCCCTTTTCTGTTAAGGTAGTGAGCAGAGAAGAAACTGTGCCAAGAAGAGTGGGTTAACAGAACAGAAATATTTTTTACTCCTGTAGTTCCATCTTGAAGTGTTGGTGGGAAAGTAAGGTGAATACCATATAACATATACAAGACAGAGGAAAGTGACAGATAAAATGTGGCTTCCTACAAAAACAAACTTCTGATGTATGTGCACTGAAGGTATTTTACTGATTAAAGAGGAGGTCCACAGTTTCAAAGAACGGACACTGCAAATTGATACTCCATACCAAGTTTTCACAATATTAGAGAAAAATTTTTAAAACATGAGGACCATGCCATAAAGTTTCAGGTAATATTATTGCATTCAGAGCAGAATGCACTACAGGTTCACTATTAAATGGTGGGAGCCAGTGCAAGTTTCAATCACTTCATGATAACCAACATTATGAAGAAAGATGAGGTAATCGTATACAAGAATAATAATGCCTATTACTTACAAGAACTAATACTTGCTATTTTTATGACAACTTTTGTGCATTATTATAGAATCTGTTTAAAGCGCTCACAAGAAGGCAGCACAAACGCTGTGTAGAGTGATAGGGCAAACGCATCATGTTTCATTTCAGCCTCAGTACTACAATGCAGCGTGAAATGTACAGTTATTACATGCTCGATGAGTTGGTTGCCTTTTCAAAGATACCATGTCTTTCAGTGTGTAAGGGGAAGCTTTGCAGTCTGGAGCTGTCTGTACTGGGTTATGATTCTTAGCATCAGTGCGTGTATTTTATTGTGTAGCTAAATATGGTAATTCACCCTAGTAATGATCTATCTGATTTTCATATCTTCAGGCTCACTCAAGCAGTTCTTGAATCACTTAGGTATAATGTAGAAGACTGTATTCACAGTGTCACACAACTGTACAACAGTGAAGCACTGGGAAGAGCACAGGTACCAATTCATCCATTTCATTACTTCTGTTATCCATGCCACCATAAAGAATATGAGCCTTTCTCAGCAAACAGTGAGTATACGGATAGAAACAACACTGATATGGACACCAGTGCATCACAGGGCACATGCATTCTCACATGCAAACATGAAATTTCAGTACATTCATTCCATCCACTATATGTCTTTGGAATGTGCTAGAATACTGGAGGCACAGGTAAATACCACACAAAGAAAAGATATTCAAACTCTACTGAGAAAGTACCACAGTAGGAAACCAAACAGGAGAACAAAGTGCTGTGAGGCAGAAAAGCTTACAAATGTGCCACAGTGCTGTCTCTATCGGAGACTTGCCTGACTCATTTACCTATTGCCATTCCATTTTCTCAAATATTGCAGGCTTCCTGAAATGCTTCAAATTCCCACATGCACTTAATAGAACAAGCATTTCTAATACTGTAGGAAATGCATCTGTATGTAGCTTCATGAACACCGCAACCACTATCACTGTCCAGCTGCATCCATCCTCAGAGCAAAGCTCTCTCCATGCCTTACTACATTTTGGATCAGTGTGCTAGTCTGGATAGCTGCAGTGAATGGCTCGACTGCCCTCCTGTCACTGCAGTGTGTCATTAGAAAAAATAGGGAGGCTAGCCCACTTTGAACTCGTCTAACATCTGTGCACAACAGAACAGTGCACATTATCCATCAAAACCTAGCTGCATCTGGCTCATATATTAGTGGTCTAATAAATGTATAGAAGTGGAACTCTATTTTTTAATTTCTCCAAATCTTTTGGGTTTCTAAAACAATGACAGAAATGGTCCCCATTCTTAAGTCAAAGTAAGATTAAAGTTCATTAAATTAGTATTCTTCCAATATGTGATGTTAGCCAGAATTTCTCTTAGCAGCACCTGCAGTATGCCCAGTAATGATTATTTCTGCAATTCATATAGAGTACCATGTATTGGTAGCATATCTAAGTATGATTGTAAATTCTTTTTCATAAAACCCATTGCTCCTACTACTATTGGAACTGTCTGAGCATCATTCTTCCACATTGCCCTCATTTCTGCCTGAAAATCCTGGGATTTTCTGACTTTTTGTCTCCCTGTATGTAAGACACTGTGGTCATTGGGTATAGTAATTTCAATGATCAATGCTACCTTTGTCGTCTTTTCATGGACTACTATATCTGTTTTTCTCTCTTCTATTTTTTGAACTGTTGGTAATAGATGATCCCATGTGATATGAACTTCACCATTTTCTGTAATGCTGTCTGTCTCATGTTTCCAGCATTTTTCAGCTACTTCAATATTATGATGTTTGCACAATCCCCAATGCAACAATCTTGCCACATTATTATGCCTTTCAGTATACAGTCCTTCTGCAATTAGCATGTCACAACCAGCAGCAAGATGTGCAACTGTTTCCAATTCTGTTTTACAAAACCTACATTTGTTTGTTTCTCCCACATGTTCAGTGGACTTTGCAAACCAAACTGTACTTAGTCCACTGTCTTGGGCCGCCAATATTAACCTTTCATCTTTTGGTTTAAATTCACCTCTCCTTAACCATTCCTGCATTCGATCCTGATTAGCATGAGGTTGTTTCAAATGTTTTCTGTACTTACAACTATATTTATGCATTTTCCACATTTCTTGCCTTCTCATCTGATCCTTCACTGTATTTCTTTTTTCATTTCTCCAAGTCATTTGGGTTTCTAATACCATGGCAGGAATGGACTCCATTCCTATATCAAAGTATGATTCAAGTTCATGGAATTAGTATTGTTTCAGTCTTTGATGTTAGCTAGAAGTGCTCTTCGCAGCACCCACAATGTGCCCAGTAGTGGCTCCTTCTGCAATTCATATGGAGTTACATGTATCAGTAACATATCTAAGTATGATTGCAAATTCTTTATTGTAAGACCCATTGCTCCTACTACTATTGGAACTATCTGGGTATCCTTCTTCCATATTACCCTTGTTTCTGCCTGCAAATCTTGATATTTTATGACTGAGTCTATCTGTACATAAGACACTGTAGTCACTGAGTGTAGCAATTTCAATAATCAATGCTACTTTTGTCTTCTTTTTGTGACTACTATATCTGGTTTTCTTGTATCTATTTTTGAACTGTTGGTAATAAGTGATCCCATGCAATATAAACTTCATCATTCTCTATATGCTTGGTGGTTCATGTTTCCAATGTTTTTCACCTACTTTAATATTATAATGTTTGCACAATCCCCAATGCAACAGTCTTGCCACATTATTATGCCTTTCATTATACAGTCCTTCTGCCATTAGTATATCACAACCAGCAACAAGATGTGTAACTGCTTTCAGTTCTCTTTCACAAAACCTGCATTTGTCTGTTTCTTCCACATGTTCAATGGACTTTGTAAACCAACATGTACGTAGTCCACTGTCTTGGGTAGCCAATATTAACCTTTCATCTTTTGGTTCAAATTCACCTCTCCTTAACCATTCCCATGTTCCCTGCTAATCAACATGAGGTTGTTCCAATAATTTTCTATACTTGCAAATGTATTTATGCATTTTCCATGTTTCTTGCCTTCTCATCTGATCCTTCACCTTATATTCTTTTTTTTCTTTTTTTTTTGGCACATTCAGTTGCTGCTTGATTTTTATCTACTTCAGGTTTGATTTCCATTCCTGCTCGACACCGATATGCTTCAGCTAAAGTAAGCAGGGAAGTCATCTTAGACTTATTCTCCTCAAGTTTCAAAACTTTCACTACATTTGGGTCTTGTGAGGTCAGTAGATAAGTATGCAGTCCCAGAATTACAGATCTATACATGTAATGAATTTCTAGGAGGCCCATACCTCGTTCAGAATTAGGAATATATAGTCTAGTTGGTATACGCTGATTTTTATAAATCATTTGATGAGCATGGCACATCCTTCTTGTTTTCCTGTTCAACCAATTCAATACTTTTTGGGGCCAGTCAATCACTCCAAAACTGTTAAGTTAGGACAGGAACAGCAAACTGGTTTATAGTTCAGACGTTTTTCCTAGATGTCAATGCAGTTTTCAGTATTAATTTTAATCTTCTAAAATATTCCTTACTATGTTTTATTTGCATTTGTTCATGTTTTATTGTTGATCCTTCATCAGTTCCCAAATATTTATACACTTTCTCTTAATCAAGTTCTCCTGTCCAAAACTGATGTTTTCTTGGTGTTGCAGCTTTCCTGCTTTAAATGTTGCTTTTGCACATTTATCAAGACTAAATGACATTTTATATCATCTGAAAAAGTTTTGACCACTTGCAGTTGTGCTTTCACTTCCTCATCTGATGAACTATACAATTTTAAATCATCTACATAAAGAAGATGAGAAGTCTTTGCACTTTGTTTTCAGGGAGCCAAATTATAACCATGATCTAATCGGTTAAGTAGACAGCATAATGGGTTTAGGGCAAGACAAAAGAGCAGCAGTGACAGAGAGTCAACCTGGAATATACCCCTTTGAATTTTTATCCCTGGAATAATGATCTGACCTTTATCATGGCTTAACTGTAAAGTGGTTTGCCACTGTTTCATGGTCACTGTAATGTAATCAATCAGGGCAGGGTGTAGCTTATACATTTTTAAGCACTCTTTTATCCATGAATGTGAGATACTGTCAGCTGCTTTTTTGTAGTCTATTATATACTTAGATTCTTCCCCTTTTTACAGTTCTTCATTATGACTTTATTTAACAAGAAATGATCATTTGTTCCATATGACTTTCTTTTGTTCCCCTTTTGTTTTATTGCTATGATTGTGTTTTCTTCTAAATTACTATAAACTTTGTTGGCATCAGTTCCAGTGTATAGTTTATACGTCGTCAGAATGCAGGTTATTGGTCTATAGTTTTTAGGATAGCTTGCAGGTTTGCTCTTAAGTAGGACCATTGTTTTACTCATGACTAAATCTTCAAGTAAAGATGTTAATACTTTTAGCCATAAGTTAGGTACTGCATCTGGACCTGGGTTTTTCCACTTTGGGGCTTTTCGTAACTTTGTTTCATCTCTCTGGCCATGTCATCCCATTTCATATCCTGAACATTTGAACTTCTTATTCTCTCTTTCACTTCTTGTATCCATTTAGCATCTTTTTCATGTTCCACAGGATCTTCATAGATATTTCCCCAAAATGTATCTCTCTTCTTCTTTTTTGATGGTGTTTCTATTCCCTTTGCCTTGTTTCCCAATTCTCTATAAAACTTTTTTTTTGGATCATCAATAAATTGCTTATTTTGTACGTTCCTTTATATTTATCTGCATGTAAGTTTTTCTGCCTGTGCTGATATTTTTAGTTTATTATTTGTGATAGTGCATGATAGATCCTGATCTGTTCTGACACTGGCCATTGCTTTTATCACATCTATCTTTATGAGTATTTTTGTTGATCTGTTCCCTCTTCTATACTCTTCTAACAGTGACACTTCATGTCTTAATTGCTTTATAGTTTTCTCTATTCAATACTTCCATGATGGCATTTGATTTCTTCCCTTGCTGCCCCTTACTGCCCTATGTTTTTGTGGTAAGACTTTACTGTTATTAATTTATCCGCACAGTAATATATATCCTGTTTACTTCTGTTATATCACAAGAATCTCTATGAACAGTTCTAATTACTGTGTTCATTTGTTTTATGAAACTTCTAACTTTTTCGGTTTTATTGACTTTCTGTACTCTATTTCTTTCATCAATCTTAATATGTCTGTCCATCTCTATTAAATTGAGCAACTCTTCTCTTAGATCATATTCTTCTAAACTGAGAGCACTTTCTTTTTCCTCCATTTCCTGTGGGCATTCTATAGAAAGTTCCACACCATCTTCCTGTGCCATATTCTCTTCAGTTTCATCCTGTGTCATTCGTTGCTCTTTCATATGGGAATTTACTGGCCTATCACTCCACAACATTGACTGTGTCAGAGTTGCCACAGTTTTCTGTTCCTTCCCTTGCTGTGCAACTCCAACTGAACTTTTGTACAGGTTTCCTCTGGAAAGTTCCAAAGTATCTTCATACGGCAGCTGATCAGATGTTTCCTGCTACATTGGTTTCTCCTTAATTTGAGGATCCATTGCTCTATCCTGCTGTGATGTTATTATAGCAATAACCCATGCCTGGGTGTGGGTAATGCTAAATTTACCCACGGTTGGCATGGTTTGGTCCCGAGGGCGAAGCCCGAGGGACCAAAAGCCAACCGTGGGTAAATTAGCATTACCACACCCAGAAGTGGTTATTGCTATTATCTATGACATTATTTAAGAAAAGAAACTATTACTTTTCTTAAATAATGGCATAGTATAATGCCTGTTTGCTGCCCTTCCGCAGATGTCTAGCATCCGGCGGTTCTGATGTACTGCGCCTGCGCGGTACATCAGAGCTGTGAGCAAAACACGGAGAAAGCAAGATCTCCGTTGCTCTTTTAGTGTTCGCTATGTTAAATGAGTTTAACATAGCAAGACAGTTTTAAAATAAGCAGCGGAGATGTCCGTTGCTTATTTTAAAACTGTCTCGCTATGTTAAACTCATTTAACATAGCTAACTAAAAAAGCAACGGAGATCTTGCTTTCTCCGTTAAACACTGTCTCGCTATGTTAAATGGGTTTAACATGAGACAGCTTTAAAATAAGCAACGGAGATCTCCGTTGCTTATTTTAAAGCTGTCTCGCTATGTTAAACCCATTTAACATAGCGAGACAGTGTTTAAATCGAGTTATACTAATGGAAAAAAGTCCGGGCGACCGGACCTTTTTCCATTAGTATAACTCGATTTACAACGGGCACGCTGGCCAATCAGCGTGCACGTTTTGGGGGGGTCATGGTATAATATATATTTTTCTATGCTCAGTCCTTCTCTTTGCAGGTAATGCATAACCTCACTTTCTATTTCTTTAACTTCTCCATTACTAATCCTCTTTTCTACTTTTCCTTGTTGTTTTCTTATTTTTATATTGTAAAATTTTCCATATCCAGATGCATTTGCCTGTTTTTCTCTTCAAATATATTTGGTGCTGCTCTCTTTGTACTGATTGTGTTTGCCTTCTCCTTTGCATAAATGTTGCACCATATTAAATCAGTTTCTCTTTCCTATGTCCATATTTCTTCTTCAGATATCTTCTGCTCCTCCTGCTTCATCTTATTTGGGCTACTCGTTGTTCCATCATACTGTGATATAACCCGTGTTAGACTTTCTACATTAGCTACTTCAATTCACAGGTATTCCATGACTTCAACTTCTATTTTTTTTTTAAACTCTACTTGATTAATCTTCTGTTCTACATTCCCTCATTGTGATCTTATTTATTGCATTGTCAAATTTTTCATATCTGGATGCCTTTGCCTGTATTTCTCTTTGAATATGTTTGGGGCTGCTTTTTTTGTATTGATTAATTTGGGTTTCTCCTTTGCATAAATATTATACTATATCAGCTCTCCCTTTCTTTCCCATGTCCATATTTCTTTCTTATACTTTTCAAAAATCTCTAGATTTTGTTGTTGATATTTTCACACTTCCTTGGTTGCTTCTTTTTCCAAACTGCCCAAGGTTTCTTGGTCTATGTAAAGTTTTTCATAAATCTGTTGTATTAATGAATTTTTTTTTTATTTGAAGCTTCTGACAGTTTTTCTTATGCAATTGTTTTTCTTTCCTCTAATTTCTCTCTTAATCTTTTCATATATCTTCTGTCTCGGAATTCTGGGCTTCTTGTATAATGGTAACAATACATAATTTCAGTTTATGCAATTTTTGCGAACTACTGCTTCCTTCTACAATGGGGGAGGGCATCCTCCCCCTGGGCCTGGCCTAGCCCCATTGTAGGAATGTTTCCATGTCTTCAGTATTCTACACTGTCATTTTTCTATTTCTGGCACCAGTGTGCTTACAGGATTGGGCACTTTTTTATTCCGGGTCTTGTGCACCCAGCTATCTTTTGTACTTTTAACTTACTGTCCTTGATATACGCTATATAAAATACACTCAATATATCAGTGTCATCTTGATGAGATTTTGTGAAAAACAGAGTCTACTCGTGAAGGTGCTCACCAACTTGAGGATGAATTCAAATCCAGCAATACTACCCTAATTTGCTTGTTGGTTTATCATCTCTCCATTCAGACTCCCCCATCCTACAAAGTGGATCTCACACTGTCCATGCAGATGCAATGCTACTGTCCCATTCAGCATTGGCAAGCTGTCACAATGATGTGTGAATTTTCTGAGAAAGTGCACATAGCTGTCACAGAAAAAGGAATAAGCTCTATTCTGGACAAGTTAAGAAGAAAAAAAAGCACCGCATTTATTTTATAACCAATATGTATAATAATACCTTTGTACACATACAGGAAATGTGAGGGGGCAATAACAACTCTCAAAAAAACTAAATAAGTCCATTTAAAATATGTGGACAGTGTATTTTCAGTTATCCAGTTGGTTAGGAGTAAAAGTTTAATTGCATATTTTTGTTTTTCAGCAATGTTAATTAGCCTAATTGTTGTTCATTTCCGATCTAAACAAAGCTATTAGGGACTTGAAATTCTTGGAAATATTTTTATCAATGTTGCCTGCAGGGAATGTTAAAGCATCAGCATTTCATTCTGACAAATTTAATATCACTTTCATGTGTCATTTATGATATGCAGAATGATTTCACTTTTATATCCTCTGGCTAATGCACTGTATCTCAGAATGACTACAGGAAAAACTTCCAATACATTAAAAGAATGGATGCCAGAAACTTTAATGCAAGCTCTAGTATGATATTTTGTAACACTCAGTAAATATTGCAGTAAAGACAAGTATATGTACCAGAGCTCACAATAATTTAGAATGTAAGAGGTATCTTTTAGTATACCTGAAGACAAAGTAAAATATTTGCCCCAAATTGCATAGCCAAATACTGTTACCTAACACATTTAAAACAAGCCTGTATATTTATAGGTGAAATGTAAGATTCACAAGCAGGGAAATAACTTTAAAATGTACCCATTAACATTTAATATCACTAACAAATACATATTTTCCCTCATATAGAGACAAAATTTCTGATGCATACCATAAAGAGTGCATAAACCACTTACTAAAGATGATGGCTACATATATATATATATATATATATATATATATATATATATATATATAAATATAAATAACTTTACATGAACTGAGAAGTAGGAAATGCATCTTTTTGCAAAAAAAATCGTAACTCATTGCTAGACATTGCAGTATACATTTTTTTTTAAAAAATGTGTTAAAGTGACCTCCACCAGGAAGGTTATACTGTACAGTTTGTCAGCTACACCATCAACACAAATATCTGCAGTTTTAAATGTGCATAATGATGTCTTCAAGACTGTGAACATCTCAGATTTGATAACATGTTCACATAAAACTTTGAGAGATTTATGATAATAGTGAATTTTACAAAGTCCACAAATTTCAGATGCCATGATTATAACAAAACATAACATAAATATTAGGTGAAGACACTTGTTAAGTATCAGTCTTTCTAATCATATGAATTCATAAAGCTGGTCCTGTAGCACCTCATTTACAAAGTTAGTTGACTAGGCTAGTGGCTATTTCTTTTGGGTCACAGCATGCAGTATTAGTGTCAATTAGCTCTGAATATCATATGTTCATAACTTCCTAGCATAGGTAAAGTAAGATTTGAAGTTATTTTTTGTTTTAGGGGATATTTTAAGTTCATTCTCAGCTTTGAGCTTCCCAGTAGATCCCTTAAGCTCTTTACTAGTTTATTTAAGTGATGTCTTTGGTTAGTTAGAATGAGACACTACTACTAAAAGTACTAGTGGGACAGGTATATTTTGCAGAGAATACTGCCGCTGTGGAGCAGACTTCCAATCAACATAAAACAAAGTTCATTCTTGTTCATTGTCAAGCACAACTTAGATCAATGGATGGGAAACAGAAAATTTAGCCCAGGACTGCCTCTGTACTACTAATGGACAGATACAGTTTCTAAATGCTTTATCCCACACATGGATCCCTTTAAATTATCTGTGGTATGATCCCAGTTATTATAATTAGGGATAATATACAATTATCGAACATGGGATGGGTAAGGCCAATCTATAACAAAACGGAATAGGTTATTTTAAGCACAAAAAGGGAAATTGGCTAGGCTTAAAATGACCCACAAGGGCAGCTGCCTAATACTTACCTATGAGACCTCTTATAAGCATGAAGCAATGTCTTTCCCTTGTTATATAATGTATTTGTATGAGCATTCCGCCACAGGGGGCTGTTTTTAAATTACCCATCATATTTGGTGTGTATAGGGATGGCCTCATCAATGCAACTATTTAAGTGGGAATAGAAGTCAGAAACATAAGCAGCAGCTTTAGAAATGGGTTCTGTCAGAGGATGAATACAGCAGAATTTATGAGTTCAAGTAACTGAGGGTTTTCATTTTGGCAATTCCCCAAACACAGGAGTATGTACAGAGGAAGTGCCACCAGTTTTAAAGGAAAAAGTCACTAATTTATTGTCTAATTTAACAAGGCAGGATGACACATATGGAGTAATGACTGAAGGAAGGATACCGTGACTACAGCAGGATGGTTAACTATTTGTGAAAGACAATTAGCACTTATAATGTCAAATAACTGCTGGGCATGCTGACCATTCACAGTGTACTTCAGCCAGTTAATTGATGAAAAGCTGAAGTCCCTCAGCAAAAGCACTGGAGTTTAATGGCAATTTCAGCTAATGTGTTACAATAGCAGTCATGCTCAGAAGGGGACATAGAGGGCATTCTGTAGTTAGCTATGATGTGATAATTAGCCTTGTTTACGGTGATTTGGACATCTAAGAGTTCACATGTGGTGTCTCAAAGAATCTGTTGTGAGGTAATGATATCCTTGACAAATACTGATACTTCCTTACAGTTGTCAGTAGGTCTGAACATGCAATAGGCATGATACCCAGGAAGAGAGGGAGTACTTTCATTGTCTCAAAATTATGCATTCGTAAATACACATATATGAATATCTTCAAGTTGCAAGACAGCCTCAAGTTCCGGTATTGTTTTGTTAACACTCTTGGTACTGAGTAGAGCCACATTCATGTGCTCAAAATTAGAAGTCACAGGGTTGGCATGTCCATTAGATAGAACCTGACTTAAAAAAAGTACTATGGGGGCAGCAAAAGCATTAGCCAGAATGCAGACACCTTTGAGAAAGAGATACAAAGCATATCTGGCAAAGCAGAAAAGCTTGTCATTAATCTCATTCCAAGCTGGCACACACTGGATTCCCACAGAATGACACCAGCTACACAGGCAATTATTAAAGCCATTTGTCTTGTCTTTGAATCTTGGCATCATTCTAGGGGGTAGCAAAATACCACTCAAAACAAGCATCTTTCCTTCCTCAGACACATGCATAGTAAGCTCAGTCATATCATTCTGCATGCTCCTCTGGGCAGACAACTTAAAGTCATTCACTTGCACATAGACCACTATGAGGTCATAATGGGAATTGTCAGGATGGCGGGATCAAATAGCTCTTTTTATTTTCTGGGTCATAGCTTCATAGAGGTAGCTAAGTGTCATGCTATTCTTATTCAGTCGATTGAGGGTGTTGTCCATATACCTGACAATAAACTCGCCTACTGCTAACACACAATCAGTGTGCTGTAACAGTTTGGAGTCTCCATCCATGTGATTCGTGGAGATATGTGTACCATCTGTGTTTGTGAAGGGTGAAGGTTGGTGTGTTGCTTTGTGAACTAATGTCCAGGGTTCTTTACCCTTTAGCCTGGGAGGCTTAGTCTGTGTTGTCCTAACAACATCCATTTAAGCTTCTTTAGTGTAAGCATTCTATGCTGTGTGCATATGTGTGTTGCGCTTACAAAATGTGTTCTGAGGTAAGAAGGTAGCCTCCAAGTTATGTAATGTCTTACACCTCTCACATTCTGAATCATTTTGAAGAAGTAATAAAGAGTTTTTGGTAAGCATGAGATAGTTACTAAACTCCTTTAGAATACCTAGTGCTAGCAAGCTGGTTAGGGAAGGGCTAAAAGCCTACTAAGTTTCCACATTGCTGTGTTGTGCAACCCCTGCTACTCACAGTATCGATGTCATGGGTCACTGTGCCCCATATACGATCTTGAAGAAGACTGTAGGCACCTCTTCCCCCCAACAGATGCTGCTCATTGGTCCTGAATGCCTACAGCAGGATGCTATTCCCCACATGGCTGAACTTGTCAAATCACTGCCATCCACTCCCTTTGGAGAACGTGCCTACATGTAGGAAGAGAAGAGAACATTCTTGTAGGACATTATTGCCTATGCATAATGGACTAGGTATGAGACACTGTATCTTGGTTTGGCAGTACACAACAGAACAAGAATATATAGGGCTAAGAAGGCTGTTAAGGCCACACATATGGTATGGACAATGGCTTATCCTATTGGTAACCAAAGTCAGAAAAGTAAAGGGTAAATCTGGGCATTTCTATAGCTGAGGTGGTTAACATACAGAGGTGCAAAGGTATTTCTGCATAACAGGGACATCATAGGGGCAGAATTGGAGGCTGACAGGTGTGCATAGATGATACAGGGTGTAAGCTGTTGTGACAGCAGTTGTGAATGTCAACATCCACAACATATTTTCCATGATGGACACTTACACCTTACATGCAAGGTTGGATTTGGGAGAGGCAGACCTGATGCTGTGGGCTGCTGTCACACTACCATAGGCACAAACATTAAATAATCTATACCTGCAGATGGAGGTTGCAGACCACCACAGAACATATTGGTATTTGGAGCTCTAATACAGTAGCGGTGCAATAAGCTTTGCCCAGGCAGATACTTATGTACATAAAACAGTGGTGGTATGCATCACAAGTCTGTCTGTGGAGGTGGAGGAACATTCATGTGTTGTGGGCTGCCATACCACAGATACAGTGATAGGAAGACAAAGATAGCTGTATAAATATAACTCAACTGCATGCTGCAAGCAAGCATAATCAACACACATACTGGAAAAGTAATTCCAAGTACTGTTAACACCAACTGTTCCTAGGCACTCACTCATATTTCTGTGACACTGCTGAAATACATAATCCCAGTACTGTAGACCATTGTGTACCTCCACCAAGCTCTCTCATATGAAAATAATGCTTCTACCCTGCCAAACAGATATTAAGCTGCTCAAATACTGCTACTGCTGCTGCTTTCTTTCTGAGCATCTTTTTGTTTCAAGTATGGAGAATCAACAGTAAACTTCACTAACATAAACCAGCTTGCACTGTAAATATGCCACTGAGGCTAGATTCCACTGATGCCTATGAATTGCTATATTTCACAGAGGCACATCAAAAAAATAAGGTATAGAGATATTCTGCAATGTACCACCAGCATGTTGTCAGCATGTTGTAAGTGCCCATTCATGCAGGTTATATAAGTTCACATATTCTGCTGGGCAGCAGCACTAAGGTGCACTAGTAATGATTCAAAGTCTTGTGTAAAGCATGAATCATAGGCTAGCATATTCATTTGTTGTGTATTTGTTATGATAACTGCAGATGCTACCATCCAATGGAGAGCACCTGCCAAGTGTGCAGAGGAAAGTATAATCATTGTACATCTTACTTGAGTGTTGAAAACGACTGAAATATGCATGTACATGCCTAATGGGTTTGGCTTTATGGGCCTGAATTTACCCATAATGACTTAAAAAGAAAAAAGTAAACAGTCATGGACATTCAGAAGTCATGTAGTTGAAACATGATGTCCTCAATGTGCCATTTGCATATATCCCTTAGGCTTTCATTACACGAGGTTTAAGGTATTACAGAGTGAAAACTAGCTTGCCTGGCTTTTCTTGCATTTTTTACTGAATGGTTTATCTGTGTGACTTTTTTGCCCTTTGGTTTGGATTTTAGTTGGAATATTTTGCAGGCATCTTAATGCCTATGGACATAAGCTGGGTTTAAAGCCCTGTGTTTCTTATTAAGTATAGCCAGACAATCCACTTATGCTGTGCCTAAAAAGGCCAAAACATGCATGTCCACATCTGGTGGGATTTGGCTTTATTGGGCTGAATGTAGCCATACAGAAATAAAAAGTAAAAATCCTGTGCATTCAGAAGCCATGTACTTGAAATACTTAATTATTTAAGGGGTCATATGCATATATCCCATGGACCTCCATTACAGGAGGGTTAATGTATCACTCAGTGAAAAGTCTATTTTAGCTGGGATTTTCTTACAGATTAACCGACTCTTTTATACCTAAAGTAGTATCTGAGTTTACTTCAAACCAAGCTATCCATTCACTCATTGTTTATACTGATCCTAAAAATGAGAGAGAAAGGATATCCCATACCTTGGATGTCCACTTACAACTAAGGTACTATCTTGACAGAGCTAAATCTTTCTGATCTTTAAATCTGTTGTTCATTTCTTGTGAAAGTAAGAAGGAATAATCTCTGTTAATTCATACTACTTCCAAATGGTTGTCTAAGGCTATTACTTTTTATTATACTCACCACAGCAATATAATTCCAGGCAGGGTGAAGGCCCACAGTACCAGGGCATTAGCTTCATTTATGGCTCATTGGAAAGAACTGAATTCTATAAGCATTCTAAAAGCATCACCTTGGTCCTCTGTATATACTTTTACAAGGCATTACAAGTTTGCTTCTCTCTCTAGGTCTAGATCAGGCTCTACAAAGACCATTTTGTAGGGACTCCTGACCTTTCCCCTTCCACCTAATAAAATATGTAAGCTATGGTAATCTACCCATATAGTTTTAGGATACTGCAGCAGTGATCAATATGAAGGAAATAGTACAGCATACCTCTCAAATGCTCAAATGTACAGATTTTCACAGAATGTCCTCATTTTTGCCTCATATTTTGATCTGTTCCTCATAAAAATTGTGGGGGTTTTTGTTGACAAATCTCTGGGATGACCTAATGATTAAAGTCATTAAATAATGATGTGCATTTGAGTTTCAGAGTTCATATCCTTCAAAAAATGCATGTTAACACAAATCCTGTTTTCTAGCCACTTTCTAAGTCTGTAAGAGCAATATTTAAATGTGTCCATACCTTTGGGCCTTTGCCCACCATTATGTCAGGCTTTGTCCAGATTTCTTGCAGTAAAAGACTGAGAGGTATGTAGTACAGTTGTGTAAGTAAACATACCATAACAGTAAATGTTCAAGTGATCACTACTGCAGTAGCCACTTCCTCCCTCCATTAGCTTTGGGTTTTTTTATGTGTGTGTTGTTTATCCCAGAGTGTGAACTTTTATTTTTGTTGTTCCTAGCATTGCCCTTTCAGGGCTCAGACTCTTTCTCCATGTTGGTGTGATGACCCCACTCTGGGCCAATAATCAAGGAGCCTGAATCCTCACCACTGACACTGGAGAGGGGCATTCACTTTGAACAAAAATACTTACAGTATTTCCAGACATTGCTCTCTGCATCGAGCACAGCTTCCCTTAAGAGCACACAGGGAACACATTGGTCTCTCTCTCTCTCTCTCTCTCTCTCTCTCTCTCTCTATCTCCAGATCCCCAGTAAGACTCCCCACTGACACCACTATAGAGCTGAGTCCTAAACCGAGTGTCCAATCCAAGTCCTCCAGCACCCACTCTGTGAAAACAGTACTTCATGTCCCTGCTCCAAGCAGCTGACACATACACACCCTTTGAGATTTGATTTGCACACAAACATGCACACACACACACACACACGCACACGCACACACGCACACACACACACATGTACACACACACACACGTACACACGCACACACACACACATACACACACACACACGCATGCATGCACACACACACACACACACACACACACACACACACACACACACACACACACACACACAGACACACATGCATACACACACACACACACACACACACACACACACACACACACACACTCACGAGTGTATACATACACGCGCACACACACACACACACACACACACACACACACACACACACACACACACAAACACACACACAAACAAACACACACACAACACACAACACACACCTGACAAAGGCTGGCATATATTTATTACCTATGCCCCCTTCTGCCCAAATTATAAGGTAGTTACTGCCACAAGACACTCTAAACCCAGCTACTCTAAGGCTCTTACAAGGGTACCCAATTATACTGAGTGAAATTAATATTAATGCAAATGATAGTGTTTGGCCAATGAAGTTCAGCTTTCAGGAGTAGCCACAGAGTCACCAAATAGATATGAATACTCTCAAAGTTTAAAATATTTTCTAAAGAACCAGCCACAGTGAAAAGTTTAAATATATTTAATAATAAATAATAAAAGAACATGAAAATACAGAATATCTATTTACAATAAACACCAGAGTTTCAATCACAGGAAATATTAAAATAACACAGATGAATAGATTCATACAGATACAGAAAAACAGTACTTAACTAATCTCACTATATTTTCCTGACTGATCTAAAAATTACTATCCCCTGATTATCTTACTAGAGCAAGGCAAGATGAAGTAGGTGGGGGTTCCTTCCTTGTCAGGTTACAAAAACAGACTGCCTTGAGACTTCAGTCTCAGTTAGAGTTAAAACATTATTTTTACTGATGGATTACAGAATGACATCACATACATCTGGTCATCTGATTTCTAGTTCCCATGTTACCCCATTGGCTAGAAGCTGGCAGGATTTAGCACATATAGGTCAATAATGCACACACATAAAGCTTGATAAGATCAGTTGCAGCTTCTGAAATCATAAAACAATTTCAAACCTCCACTCTACCAGAGTAGCTGTTAGTTCACATACCAAAGACAATACAGAAAGCTTCCTAGTACTGATTTTTTGTCTCTGGCTGCATTGAGAAGTATAATATACAATCTTCATAGCCTACGACAGGTAATTTAATTTCAGAACATTTTTCAAAGGTAGCTGCAGCTGGACTGTGCGTAACCTCTTCTATTCCAGTATCCTCTTTTACATTATATTCATTTCAACAATTACAATGCATACATTTAATCAGTTACTACATGCATGTATATTTTTTTCTGTCTAGCAGGACCCACTGTTGATAAATTTTCAACACAAGCAAACTTCTCACAAATACATTTTCAACACAAACATCTGTACAGGTCAGTTTGAGATACAAATGACATATAATTCTTTATAAAAGTGCAACTAGCTATGCTGGCATATGTTACCCTCCACTGTCCTACTTCTCCTGGCATAGCTGGCAATACCTCACATCATCACATCTCTCCCTCTTTGAAGACTCAAGCCAGATTTTCAATTAACCTTGGAGAAATGTTGCTTGAGAGGAATGAGCCTGTCTTGGAATACATTAACCCATATCCTTTCTTAAGAACCCATCTGCATTAGCATTGCTGACCTCATTACAGTGCTGCACAGTCATGTCATAGGCCTGCAACCTTAGGCTCCACCTTAGTAACTTGGCATTTTGCGCGATGTAGTCATAGACCCCCTCAGACTTCTCCTGCCTCCCACTGCAAATATTCTGCACCAGGCCTTCCCTATCATTGTAAGGCTTCATCATGTTAAGATGTTACAATTTGTGCCCATGCCTCCTGTCTAGCAGTTCTACCATGTAGTTAACATCACTGACCTTCCTTGCCATTTTGAAGGGTTCTGCATAAGCTGCCTGCGGCTTACTGTGTCTGACAGGAGTGTGAACCATAACCTACTGTCCCACAGCATACTTTCGAGCTTGAGCATTCCTGTCATACCAGACCTTTATCTGCTGTTGGGCTCCTGCCAGGTTCTCCTGGGCCAAGCCCATGAGCTCTCTAAGCCTTGTCCTGAGGTTTAGGACATATGCCACAATAGACTCCTTGTGGGATTCACAATCACCCTCCAACTCATCATGAATCAAATCTAAATGCCCCCCTCACCCTTTGTCCATACAGGAACTCAAAGGGTGAAAAACCTGTGGATACACTGGCTACCTCTCTGTATGCAAACAATAGATGGCGCGGATATTTGTCCACTCCCTCTTAAACTGGTCTGTAAATGCCTGTAGCATGGTCTTTAATGTAGAGTTTAACCAATCCACAAGACTATTAGTCTGGGGCTGGTAGAGGTGGTCTTTAGGCGCTTCACCCTCAGCACTTCCACTGACAAACCAGCAGGTCTAAAATGAAATTGGCACCTCTGTCAGTCAGTATTTCTCTTGGGATACCTACCCTGCTGAAAATGTCTAAGAAAGCATTTGCCACCATCTCTGTCTTGATGGAAGACAGAGCTAGCACTCCAGGGTATCTAGTAGCATAATCTACTGCAACCAGGATATACTTCTTCCCTGTGGAACTTGGAGTACTCATAGGCCCCACCATATCCATAGCTACCCTATGAAATAGCTCCTCAGTCATAGGCAAAAGCATCAAAGGAGCCTTGACCTTTTCTTCTGCCTTGCCTACTTTTTGGCACTGCTCACATGCCCTGCAGTACCCTGTTACATCTCTTGCAATCCCAGGCCAATAAAAGCTCTACATAATATGCCTCTTGGTACTGCTTATGCCCATATGACCTGCAAAAGGAATGTCATGGTCTATGGTTAGAATTGCCAGACTGTAGGCTCTATGCACTATCAACTGCTGTATTACCTCACCCTCTAGCCCTTCCTCAGAGGTCCACTCTCTATATGTAAACCATTGTTCTAGAACACAGACTCCCCTTTTCCTTGAAGATCAGGTGCCTCCCTAGCTACCTCCCTCATGCCTTGTAATGTAGGGTCCAACAGCTGAGTCTGTCTCAACTCTATCTTTATGGCCCTATCCAGCTCCCTTTCCACAGGAAGTCTGGTATCCTCTGACAGAGGTGCCTCACTGTCAGCCTGGGTACTGCCACTCACCTCTGCTCTTACAGTCACTCTGTCCAAGGGAACATTAGTAGCCACCAGCAGCTGTGGCTCACCTTCAGGCTCACTGCTACAGGGCATCTCCCTCCCTGAAATAGCTACCTGACTAGCCCTGGCTTCAATTGTGGGGTTTGTCTGGGTCTCCCCCAAGCTAACAGACCCACATTCCTGTCTCCAAGGCTTACTGCTTGTAGCTGCATGCACTCAAGGTACTGCATTATCATAACCATTCCCTATCAAGATATCTGCAGGGATAACCTCAAATATACCTGCATGCTTGCTTCCTTTTCCACCTGCACAGTCAAGGTGAACCATGGGCAAAGGCAATTGGAATGGGGTCTTCATAAAGCTCTGATTGGAGAGGACTGCCCAGACAAGTACTGCTCCTCTTTAACCACTGCAGGCTTCACAATGGTTATGTAAGACATTATGTCGTTCTTAGCAGTGGCTTGTTTTCCATCCACTAAGATAGGATATAACCTCTGTGATAGTTTGGTACCACTGTTGTCTCCAGACAACTTACCACTGGCATACTGTTATTTCCACTTGGTGGTTCTCCCACCTTTTGTTCCCCACCTTGCCTCCGTGGACATCTATATGATACATGGCCCAACTGGTTATATTTAAACATTTAACCCTTGATCCTAGCTGTGTACTTGAACTAGTGGCTTCCCCTGTTACTGGTGGACTCTGTTGTGGTGGTTTAAGCTGGCCACCATGGGTTCACTTATATCCATGTGCAGCACTGGATATCCACTTTCTGTGCAGTGATGCCCTGCTTGCTAAGTAGAGATATCCTGTTTTCCCAGCACATGTGCAGAGTTACATCATCAGTCTGCCAACCAGATTCTCATGTCCTCAGGCAATGTTCTAAGGGCTTGCTCACTCACCAAAAGGTCTACCAGCTCTCCTAAAGTGGTGACCTGACACCCACTCACCCACCTATGAAAATAAGTGCTTAACTCAGCAATATAATCACACACACTTTCATCTGTTTTGTGTTTATGTTCACAAAAATGTTCCTGTAAGCTTCCGGTGTTAACTTAAAACACTCTAGTGAACAATATTTGACTTCATCATAATTTAAACAATCAATGTCAGACAATTTAGAAACAGCAGTTACAGATTTACCATGGAGTAAGGGAGCCAGGAACCATCCCCAGAGCCCTTGGTCAATGTTATACTGTTTACATACTCTTTCAAATGTACGAATAAAACTATCAAAATGATCACCCTTTGTAAATTGTGGAAGAAAAGTATTGACCTTTATTGTTTCTGGGGTTCAGTCACTCCATTTCCCATTACCTCCATGACCCTGGTGAAATGTCAGCATCTCCCTCTCAAGTTGATGCTGCTTCTCATTCTCTTCAGTCTCCAAATACTGCAGTCTATCTGCTGATTTTAGTTCCAAGAATTTGGCCTCCAGTTCAAGTCTCTTTAACTTGAGATGGATTTTTAAGTCCTCTGATGAAAAGGTGAAGTTTCCTGTTTCTGAAGGCTGCAAATTCCCATCACCAGACTAGTTATCCTCCTAGTTGCTGGTCTGAGTTGGACTAAGGCTGAGATCATTTCCTGTTTAGTCAGGTTGGCATGCACCAGTCCTTTGGCTTCACACACCTTGGCCAACTGGTTCTTTGTCAGCTTGCCAAAATCCTCTGCTGACATCTTTGCCTACTTTCCCTGACTAAACTAAACTAACAAAAAAAAAATAAGTAAATAAAACTGTTGTAAAATAAAGCTCTGAATATTTACCTTGTGGCTACTGAGAAGACACACACCTTCTGTGACAACTGCCTACAGGCTACAGAAGTTCAATTAATATCCCACCACTGCTCACCAATATGTGACATCCCCACTCTGGGCCAGTAATCAAGGAGCCTGACCCATTGACACTGGAGAGAGATGCTCACTTGCAACAAAAATAGTTACACACAGTATTTCCAGATGCAGCAGCCTGCATCAAGCACAATTTCCCTTAAAAGCACACAGGGAACACACTCAGTCCAGGGGAATAGTCTCTCTCTCTCTCTCTCTCTCTCTCTCTCTCTCTCTCTCTCTCTCTCTCTCTCTCTCTCTCTCTATCTCTCTCTCTAGATCCCCAATTAGACTCCCCACTGACACAACTATAGAGTTGAGTTCTTAGCCGAATATGCAAGCCAAGTCCTTCAGCACTCTCTCTGTGAAATCAGTACTTCATGTCCCTGCTCCAAGCAGCTGACACACACAGTCTTTGAGATTTGATTTGTGCACACACACACACACACACACACACACACACACTTGGGAGAGGCTGGCACAGATTTACTAGCTATGTCCCCTTCTGCCCAGACTATAAGATACTTATTGCCATCAGACACTCCAAAGCCAGCTATTCTAAGGCTCCTACAAGGGTAACCAATTATACTGAGTGAAATTAATATTAATAAAATGATAGTGTTTGGCCAGTATAGTAAGGCTTTCAGGAGTGACCACAGAGTCACCAATTAAATATGAGTACTTTCAAAAGTTAAAATATTCTCTAAAGGACTAGCCACAATGAAAAGTTCAAATATATTTAATAATAAATAATAAAAGAACGTAAAAATAATTAATATCTATTTACAATAAATATCAGAGTTTCAATCACAGGAAATATTAAAATAACACAGATGAATAGATTTACACAGATACAGAAAAACAGTACTTAACTAATCTCACTATATTTTCCTGACTGATGTAAAGAATTACTATTCCCTGGTTTGGTTGCTAGAGCAAGGCAAGATAAAGTAGATGATGAGGCCTTCCTTGTCAGGTTACAAAAACAGACTGACTTGAGACTTCAGTTTCAGCTAGTATTAAAACATCATTTTTACTGATGGATTGCAGAATGACATAACATGCATCTGGTCATCTGACTTCTGGTTCCCTTGTTAACCCCTTGGCTAGAAGCTGCCAGGATTTAGCACATAGAGTTTGCTAATATCTGTTGCAGCTTCTGAAAGTCATAAAACAATTTCAAACCTCCACCCTTCCAGAGTAGCAATTAGTTCACCCCAAAGACAATACTGAAATCTTCCTAGTACAGGCTTTTTGTCTCTGGCTGCATTGAGAAGTATAAGAACAATTTTTATGGCCTAAGACAGGTAATTTAATTTCAGTCTGGCAATACCTCACATTATTATAGTTGGAATGAGAGCTCTGAAGGACTTAGCACTCAAGCTTGTCTTTTTAGTCAGTTCAGCTCCCGTTTTCCAACTGGGCATGTGGAAGATGACCTGAAGTTTTGGAAGCTGCCTAGCTGTTATATCCTATGCAGGATATAGCCTATACAGCGTAGGCTACTGCACCAGTGATCTTTTGAACATCTACCATTATGGTAAGTTTACTTACACAACTGTAATTTCCTTTAACAAGTTCCTCACCAGACCATTAACCACCATGAACAGATATGTGGTATTGAAAACTTTTTAAACAATCTAATATTATCTCTAAATGACCAAACCAACCACATCACCACTTTCAGGGCTGTCTCAGCAAAATTTCTCAAATTCAACACGTGCAAATGTGTTCACTAGATTCCCTTTCTACAGAAAATAGTCTTTACTATACTTCCATTATTCTTAACTAAGTCATTTTAGATACCTTAACTGCTAATCATCCCATTCCTGTATTCTTCTTTAACTAGTAACCACATTTTCATTCATGTTACTGTATGCCAGTCTTTCAACCAAAATTTCCACATACAAATGTTGAAACCTGTGATATTATGGTAGATACTTTTTTAATTCTTTATGTCAGTACAGATACTGAATTGCAGTTGCCATTTGCAATTAATCGAGCAGCATTTCATCAAGTACTCAGTGATCCTGTTTTGTTGAGTCACAAGCTGTGGTTAGCTTGTAGTAAAGAAGTTGAGCTTGACTGAGTGTAGGGCACATGATAATATTCATTTCTGTGTTTTGCTGCCATCATTTCTGATGTTTTGCTTTTGCTTTGCCATGAAATGATTATGAGCAGTGCAACAAAAAATATATATACACTCCTGATGTCATACATTTGTATATGTTAAAAACAGTAAATGATGTATGCCTGTATTAAAAATTTACGTCTAGATATTAAATCTTTTTTTCCTGGTCATCATCTGAAAATGAGCCCTACACAGTCATGCTATCCAGGTTAAATTAAATAAGCACAGTGTCAGTAGTGCAACAAGTACCACACTTACCTTTGCTGTACCCCTGTGTGTTGTTCTTCACATAAGATGTTAAACCCAGGTGCCATCTACTTAAGCTGGTGGTAGATAAGGTGGATGTAAAAAATCCCATGGCACCTATCAAAAAGAATAGGGTTTTTATCAATATATATTACATATTATTTACATATTTACATCATTTACAAATATTTATAAATCTCCATACATTATAAACTTCAGTTTAAGCATTTCTCCCCATTCTTTTATCCACAGCCAAAACATTTTCTCCAGAATCTTTGTCAAAGTCTATTTATCATTGTATTTAATTTCATTTACTCTCTCATACCAAATAATCCATGAAACATAAAACATTACTCTGCCTATTTTTTTCAATTCTTTCTGTTTTGTGCACCATAATAACTAAACTATCTTATGTCTATATTTATTTGCTCAAATTTTAACAAACTTTTCACCCTCCTATGTTTACATATTTCTTTCCACAAATTATTATCTCTTTCACATTTCAAAAACAGATGCTCAATAGCCTCAAACTCCCCACATTTATTACATATTCTAGCTTGCTTTTTCTTGCATGGTATATTTGTCTTAACCTGTAATTTCCTAATAGACAATCTTCATAAAAATCATTGCATTCTTTGATATTGTTATAGTTATATCTCATCATGATGGCTTTTTTCTTATCTATTTCTAAATCTTTCTAAGGACCAATGCAATAAAATGCTTTCATAATATTTAAGTACCATTCCTTTCTATTTTTCTCATATATATTCTTTTTTTATTTTCCATAACACAATTTTGTTTTGGTACTCTTTCATTTCTTCATTCACAATGCTTTTACTTCTTTTTCTAACTTCCATCCCTACCCATAATTCTTTGTATTTATAACATAGTATCATTTCTATCAAGTTTTTATTTTCCTTCATAATTTCTTTTAATACCTTATATAAAATTAAATATGCTGCATGTACTATTGAGTTTATTAAACACAACCCTCCTTGCTCTTTTTTCATATATATAGAATCCCTCTCTTGACTGGATTCAGCCTAGAGCCCCATATAAAAGAAAATATAATCATCATTAGTCCCTTTTCATACTTAACAGAAATCATCTAGATGTTAGCAACATAAGCAATTTTTCCTAACGGCATGGTGTTCAACAAGTGTGCTTTTTTCTATATGAAAATCTATACGATTTCCAAAAAATAGTCATATCCTTTACTTCTTTGAGTACATTATCCCATTGTTGTTGTCTGTATTCATTCCTTCCAAATATTATTCCTCATATATCTATAAATCTTCCATTGAACTCAATATCTCATATCATACCTTCAAAACCAAATCCTTTACTTTTCTCTTTATTTATACTTAAACCATTTTTAATTTATACTTAAGTTTTCATTTACTTCTTCTATCTGTACTTTATTTTTAGCAATTAATACAATATCATCCACATACTTGTATATTATTAGCAATTGTATTTCCTTCATCATTTTGTATCCACCACTACTTGACATTTTATTAATTTCCTTCAGTATTACATTCATAAGTAATGAGAAAATTATACTACTAGCTCAGCAGCCCTGCTTTATTCCACATTCTATTTTTACTTCTTCTCCCATTGAGACATTTACATTTAGTTTCACATAGTTCCTTTCATAAACAGATTTTTTTACTTGTAATATTTTTTGCTTACATTATATGCCTGAAAAATTACCCATAATTATTTATATTGAATATTACCATAGACTTTACTTAAATACCTTATCAGAACCTTCCCTTCTACATTTGTATTTATGATATCAATTATTCTCTTATTATCCATTTTCAGTGGCGGCTCAAGGAGAAAAGCTTCAGCAAAGTACATTTTTACTAACATGTCTAGTACAACAAAGAAAAAGTTTACTATACAGCTTATATGTATCTACTTACAGTCTAGCAGAGTTCAGTAAAGCAATTAATATACACAAGAGATTAATAAAAAATATATACATGACAGATGAGAGTAACACATAAAGTACAAATACAGTACAGCATGTCCTAGATTTTTTTAACCTCTACAGTACATTTAGTATGTCAGCTAACAGAATACAGTTTACAAACTGCGAGGAAGACGGGGGGCTACAGGTAAGGAAGAAGGAAGTTACAGGAGTTATAGAGTGGATAGCAGTGTAGTTAGAGGCTATATCTGAGTGAGGGAAAGTTACTCAGGGTTACCACATGAGCAGAGCCAGGTAGATGTTAGGTGATCTTTTAGCAGTTTCTCAAACTTGGTGGTGCTGGAGGTGTATCTAATATCAATATGCAGGGAGTTACAGATTTTGGGGATACTATCTGAGTATAGCGAGTCACCAGCATTATTGCTACTTTTAATGATGTTTACTAGGTTTTTATTATTGGAGCACAGGGTCCAGTTATTGCAATACTGAGTAATTAGGCCTTTGAGAGTGGGTGCTTTTTCTGATTGGTTGAGTATTTGGTGGGCCATGGAGAGCTGGTTAAAAATTAATAGGTTGGGGAATTCTAGCCATGAGAGTTCTTTGAGAGTGTGACAGTGATGGCATCTGTAGCTGGCATCTTTAGCAAACATTTCTATTTTATTATAACAGCTATCTAGTTTGTTTATGTACGTTTTCTTGAGGTTGGTGAGAATGGGAGATGCATATAGGAGTCTGGAGAGAAAGTGGGTTCTGGCAATGGAGATTTTGGATTTGTCTGTGAGGAAAAGCTTGTTCCTGTACAGGCTACCCATTTTTTTGCAGACTTTTTTTTGATTATTTGATTTATGTGGAGATCAAAGTTCATGTTTTGGTCTATTACTATTCCCAAGAGTTTGGTGTGGGGGACTGGGGTAATGATGGTATTGTTTGCTGAGGTGATTTTGAATAATGAAGAGGGGTCTGTGGATCTTGTATGGTGAAACAGGATGAGCTTTGTTTTGTTGGGATTGAGTATTAACTGGGCATTGGTTAGCCAGGTTTCTACTTTAGAGAAGGCTTGCTGTATTTCCTGAAGATGGTGGAATGTTGGGGCTACACAAATTAAGATAGAGTCATCAGAGTATTGTATTAACATGGCTTCATTAGTGGCAGTATCTAGGCTATTAATGAATAATGTGAAGAGAAGAGGGCCAAGAATGTATCCTTGTGGGACCCCTAAAGTGACCGACAGCAGTGGGGAGAGGTAGTTACCCCATTTGACTGCTTGCTGCCTTCTGTGAGATAGCTCTGGAAGCAGGTGAGGGTTAGGTGGCTGGTTTTAAATTCTGATAGTGTGTTTAAGAGTCTAGAGTGTGAGACCATGTCAAATGCTTTTGAGAGGTCCAGAAAAATAGATGAGACCAAGTTACCTACATTTCTGGGAAGGTTGACAGAGTTAGTAAAACTTAGAATGGCAGTGGTTGTGCTATGGTGTAGGCAGAATCCATGTTGAGTTTTGGATAGTAGATTGTTAGTAAGGAAATAGCAGAGGAATTGGGTATGGATGCATTTTTCCAAAATTTTTGATAGTGGAGAGAGGATAGCAATTGGACAGTAGTTGGAAAGCTATAAAGAGCTGCTGTCTTTATGTAGTGGAATGATGTGGGCTATTTTCCAGATAGTTGGGACCTGTTGTTCAGTGATGGAGCAGTTTATAAGGATGGAGACAGGGTATGTGATGGCTTCTGCAGCAATTTTGAGATAGTCTGCAGGTAGATTGTCTGCAGCTAGGGTTGTTGGTTTGAGTTTTTGAGGTATTTTTTTTATGGTAGCAGTAGGAATAGGTTGCAGAGACGTTATTGCTGTTTTGTGTTGGAGAGAGAGGAGTGGGGCAAGTGGCTAGTGTTTGTTAGTTTGAGTATAGAATTGATGAAACTTTTGTTAAACTGTGTGGGTCTATCATCTATGGTGTTGTCATTGTTTGGGGAGGGGGTAGTGATTTGGCCAGGATGAAGGATTTTCTTGATTGTTGACCAGAACTTCTTGTGGGTTTTCTTGGTGTACTAGTTGCATTTTAGCATAATATTCTTTAATGTCTTGTCTTATATGTTTTTTGGCAGAATGTCTTAGTTCTAGGTATTTCTGACAATTGGTTAGTGTTTTGTTATGCTGCCAACTGTCCCAGGCTTTGTCTCTTGCTTTTAGCAAAGCTCTTCTTTCTTTGGTTAGCCATGGGGTGTAGTTGGGTTTTATCCTAATTGTTCTTGGTTGGGTAAGCTTATTTATGATGTTAAGGAAGGTGGAGTTAAATAACTCCACTGCCTCATCTAATGGAAGGTATTTGAGAGGTGCCCAACTGCAGCTTTTGAGTGTGTATATGAACTTTTGGGGACTGAATTTTTTTGTTTCTGATTTATTGATATGATGGGGTTTTGGAAGAGTTTATTTGCTGCCAGAGTAGAAAGGTAGGGTGGTGGTCACTAAGGCTGTCAGGGTGACAGCATGTGAGTTAAGAGAGGCTGGGTTGATTGGTGAGTATCCAATCTAGGACTGATTCTTTTTTTGATGTTTTGTCTATCCTGGTAGTGTGTTGGATTAGTTGGGAAAATCCATACAGAGAAATGTAGTTTGTGGGTGTGTTTGAGTTACGGAATACCAATCGATATTAAAGTCTCTAAGTATAATTGTTTCTTGGTGGAGGAGCTTATTTGTTCATTGTGGGATGTGCTCTAGGGCAGGGATATTATTCTCTGGTGGAATGTAGACACCTGAAAGTAAAAACAGAGAACAAGGTAACTCAAACCAAGTAAAATCCAAAAGTTTAATCTACAAGTAGAGGTTATCACTTTTGTCCAACAACAATAATTTGAACTTCTTGTTGGACGAAAGCACTAACCTCTATTTGTGGATTAAACTTTTGTATTTTACGTGGTTTGAGTCACCTTGTTCTCTGTTTTTATTTCAGTATTTTATTTTTGTGCTTGCGTTCTAAGGATGTAGACACCTACTATGTTTATTTGCTTTTTGGAATTAAGTAAAAGTTTAGTTAATAGTATTTCTGCATTAGTGACATCTTGGATTCTTACATGCATAGCTTTGAGGGTTAGATTATTTTTGTATATTATGGCTACATCTCTGCCTCTTTTTCCTATCTGGTCTTGTCTATGTATGTTATAGTCAGGGGGTGTTATCTCATTGTTGTTATGTTATCTCATTGTTGTTGATCTCTGATTTAAGCCATGTTTCTGTTAAGACAACTATATAGGGTGACTAGTGTGAGAGGGTGGTGAGGAGTTCACTGGTCTTATTGAGGATATCTCTAAGGTTTATATTTAATATTAGGAGACTGGATTTTTTTTGGTGAGGATTAGTTGGGTTGATGGTAGGTTGATAGGTTTTGTTAGGGTTGTCTAGGTTAACATATTTGTGCTATAGTGGTCTGTTGATCCCTGCCACTTGATTAATGCTCAGTTACTAGTTGCTGATAGCCGTATGGGTATGGTGTAGAGCTGTTTGAGATATCGCATTGATTCAAATGGCCATGTTCACATTACATGCTCTATGTAAAACACTTGCAATCCATTTTTGTGACCTTAGAAACACTAAGTCTTGTATGGTTGCTATAGTCTATTTATTACTCAAGGGATTGATTAGTTTTCTTGCGATATTCATCAATCTGATTGGATAATGACAGACTGGTGAGTTCAGCATCGTCCCTTTGCTTGATTAGTAGTTGAGAGAAGCCATTTTATTTGTCTTTATCTTGAGGAAGTATTTATGTTTACCTATGATTGGTGTATTTTTACATTTGAATGAAATGATTGGTGGAGGTCTTTAGGAAGCTAAGTAGGCTTTCATCTCTTCAAATTAATATACATTTTAGTTTTTTGCAATTGTTTAAGGCTTCACTGATTATTTTTTTAAGAGTGATCCAGCAATAGCGAACTTGCTTTTATATAAAGCTAACAGAACTGTTATGTTTTTATCGTTTTTATGACGTCATTAAATAGTTGCTTTTATGGAAAGTTTGCAATGAAACACTTTCTACACATTAGCGTGAATTGGCTTGCTAGATAGAGAGGCCACAAATGCAAAACTTGATTTTACTTCTTGTTGTCTTTATATTTGGAAAATGTGGACATTGTTTAGCCATGCAATTGATTGTTTTTGCTATGCTTCTAAATCACTACATGGAACATTATTTGATTGGCGAGTCTAGAATTGTATGTCTATATGATTAGTTGCTGGGGGAGGTCTACTATTGGTCTGTACTTTAAGGAAGCATTTTTTTACTTCCTTAGGATTGGTCCATTTCTGCATTTAAAGCCATTTATTGGTGGAGTACTTTTAGGATCTGAGGAAGGCTATGGCTAAAAGCACTAATCCATTTTATCATCAGCATTTGCTGTTTTTTGTTTTTACTCAGTTCGTTCTATTAAAGAGTGTTTTTGAGGATTCTGTTAAAGTTGTCCATGGTGGTATGTCCATTCTATTGATCCACTTAATTTCATTCCTTTTGAAGGTCCAGTGGTTATTCTCCCATACACTTAACTTCCCACTTCTCATATTTTCTTTAACCATTTTAACATCACAATTGCTTTTAATTTTTCTTAAAAAACAATTAAAATCACTCACCACTATAACGTCCATATTTACAGAAACATATTCAAGAATATTTCTAAACATCATTTCTCTCTCTTTTTTGTTATGTTTTGTTATGCATGCATATAAAGCTATAATTCTATACACATATTTTTTCCATCTCAAGTCTATTACCATAATTTGTCTTAGTTCCACTTTGGTTACATCTAATATTTTAATGATTTCTTGAGATAATATACATTTGCCTGGGTAAGTTTCTTTTCCCATGTTCCAAACTATCACACCATTTCAAATGTTTTTTAGTTAGTGTTCTTTCTTCTTCTGTTAATAATCTGATATCTTCTAAAACAATAATATGTGCATCTACTGTAGCACATCACTGTAATCTACCTATTGATTTTTCATACTGTTCACATTTAAAGCTAATATTTTCAGCTTTAAAGAAAATTAGTATAATAAAGTGTTTATCACTTTCCTTTCTTATTTTCTCTAAGCATCATATTTTTGATTTTTTCTTTTCTTTATCACTTTTCCCTATCTAATTATTTTTATTTCTTACTGTACACCAATCAGCTTCTTCCTCACTTGTCTCCTTTGCTTCTTTTTCCTTGTTACTTTCTGTAACTTGATGTACAACTTTTTTATCAGTCACATCTTTTTGTATATTTCTTGTATAGCACATTCTTTTATCTCTTTCTCCTGCATAACTTCATTTTTATTTTCATTTTCTTGCACATTCATTTCTCATTCTAGCCATGAATGGCCAGTATTGCCACATTTTTTGCACTTTAAATCAAATGTTTTTGCATTATGCCCTGTTTTACCACATAAACAACATCTTTTTTTATCACATTCATTGATTAATGATCATTTTTTCCACAAACTTAACAAATCTTTAGTTGACCCCTGTATTTTACAAAACCCCTATTACCATGAACATTAATAATACTAGGTATGTGCATAGCATTATCATTTTCCATTTTCAGTATTACTCCACATTCCCATCCCCCAGTCCACAGTCATCTTTCATCATATATTTTTGTAATGTCCATTACTTCTTTACATATAGTTAACAAATGTTCTTTCAGTTCTTTTGCTTCAACTTCAGTTCTAAACTAGATCCTTATTTTATTCTTGTTTGTAAAAAGCTTGCACCACACATTCTGACCATGGAAAATATTTTCTTTTGTTCATATGCATCCAAAAGATTTTCCATGGCTTACCCAGTTTCAAATATCAAGTCACAAAAAGTCTCTTTATTAATTAAAATAAATGCTCTTACCTCTTTTCCTTTAACACACAGTGGTGTTATGACAGAGTCCCAAACTTCATACCTGCTCAAACTTTCTTCTTTTTTACTGTCACACAATGTATACTTATTTTTTTTCTTTTATTTCTTCTTTCTTCTTTGTTCCTTATCCAACAATTTGAGCATAAGTTTTTGTCTCTGGATCTTTTGCTGGCACAGTCTCTTCTTCTTCTTCTATTTTTCCATGATGTTGCTCCATAATTGCTGCTCCATTTTCTGGCTCACTTTGGTTTACCATTTCTTCCAAATAATAATCCTGCACCCGCCCCCCCACACCAATTGGAGGGCTGTAATTATGCATTTTTCTGTGGTGACTGTCTCTCCTTCAATCTCCTCTGAAAGCTTTCCTCTGAATCCATCTCTGTTTTAGCTGCAATCTTTTTTTCCTTCACAATCTCCTTTTTCTCCAATGTCACTTTTTTCTGCACCCACATCATCAGGAAAAAAAACTTCTGGTAGTGATTCCACCATGTTTTCTCTGTGTTTCTCCAGGACACCTCTGTGCCATAAATAGGAACAGGAAGTCTAGTGTGTCACACACAAATACTTCCCTTTACTAGCAAGAGTAGTTTTTTTTTTTGTTGCTGACACACATATTCATTATATACTATTTACAGATTTACATATTTACATTATTTATAACTATTTACATATTTCATACATTTACTTCAATTTTCAATTATTCTGCCCTACTCTTTTACCCACAAGCAAAATCATATTTTTTCAATATCTTTGCCAAAGTCCATTTCCCATTATAATTAATCTCATTGAATCTCTCATTCCAGATTGTCCATGCAACTTAAAAAACAAGTTTTTTATTTATTCTTGTATTCACGTTCCCTAGTACCCATATTCTATCATGTCCATTTTTAACTGTTCAGATTTTAATTACTTTTTAACCATATCATGTTTACATATTTCTCTCCATAAACTCCTGATTCTATCACATTTCAGAAAGACAGGTTATGTAGTTTCTAATTCGCCACACTTATTACAGTTTCTATCTTGTTTCCTCTTATACTGCATATCCACCTTTACGGGCAATTTACTTATGGATAATCTCCATAAAAAATCACTACATTCTTTTATTTTTTTATAGCTTTCATATCTCCTTAATGCAGATTTTTTTTTTCATTTCCAAATTTTTCCATGGATCAACAAAATAAAAGTGTTCTATTGTATTCCTATACCATTCTTTTCTGTTTTTTTCTACAACATTCTTTTTTTATTTTCCATAACACAATTTTATTCTGATATGCTTTTATTTCTTCATTGCTTATACTTTTACCTCTCTTTTTGACTTCAATTCCTTCCCATAAATCTGTAGATTTGTAATAAATTAACATTACTGTTAAATTTTTTTCTTCCTTCATATTACTTCTTCATACTTTGTATAAACTTAAAAATGCTGCATGTACAATAGGATTAATTAGCCCTAAACCTCCTTGGTCTTCTTTCATATACAGTGTTCCTCTTTTCACCAGGTTCAACCTAGAATCCCAGATGAATGAAATATTAACATCATCGATTATTTTTCATATTTTGCTGGTAGCATATATACATTTGTTACATATGCAGTTTTGCCTAATACCATACTATTTATTAAATATGCTTTCTTTTTGTATGAAAATCTGGGGGGGGGGGCTTAATAAAGCCTATATGTTTTTTTTTTCATGTAGGCATCATGCCGCAATGCTTACACAGCTGTGAACATATTATGATTAATTAAGTGCTACTGAGTGGCACGTACACACGTGCAACCATAGAAAATTCCATGGCATGCAGATGAATCTCATGCAAATGAGGCAGATACAGAGATCCAACATGCAGAAAGGCATCTGTTCAAACTCTCTGTCAGTGTCTGTAGTGTACATGGAAAAATTCTGTGTACAGGAGCCTAGACAGACAAAAGGGGGTGTAAAACTGTAGAAATGTGGACATAAATCCCCTTAAAATGTAAGATCGCATACACATACAGTATGAGCAAAACTATTAGTCTGTATGTCAGAAAGATTAAAGGAAAGAAGTTAAATTAATAATTTTTTTAATAATCTCAGCAAGTTTGCACTAAGTGCACAGTGCATAAACATGCTTAATGGAAAAATAAATAGAGGTCCCTACAATGGTTCATTGACGCTCTTGCTAACATGATAGGGCTGCGAAATGTGTAGATTATGGGCTATCAGCATGGATAAGTATGCAAATGAGGTGGGGTTACTGAATAGCAGAAAGGAGTAATTGTGTCTGCATATCCCTTTTGTGTAGGGTCTTACACCATATTGATCTTTACAAAGGATGTGGCTGACATCGGGGGGGGGGTCCTCTCACTTCTAAGCTCTTTTAAGCTTAGGTGCCATGTTTGTGTGGTGTGCTGCCTAGCTAAGTGTGTTTTCAAAACTGGATGTATTCCATTAGAAAGTTTGACCTTTGTATAAGCTATGCTGTATGGCGTGGCACTGTAGGGCCATTAAATGATGTTAATTATATTGTAGGCAGGTGGTATGCATCATAGTTAGCCAACCACACATTCTGCACCTATAGCAGACATGTATAATGTATGCATGCACCCTACATTCTGATTTTCCCCTAATATTCTGGACCATTACAGTACAGACTTGGAATTGTAACTGAGATAATACTAGGGGCTGCTGCAGGTCTGCTATATCTGTATGTACTAGATGCTGAAGTCAGTGTTGCTGGTGCTGTTGACAATAGGACTAGGGCAAGAAGGAGAAGAGTGTTCAGGCCCAGGATAACCTTCCAGGAGCTACATGAGCTGGAGATTGTAGAGTGCTACAGGGTGGACAGGGACATGCTACAACAACTCAATGAGCTCTGCCACCCTCAACTTAGACCCAAAGCCAACAGAGTGGAGTCAGTCCCAGTGGAAGCAAAGGTATGTGTAGCCCTTAGGATACTAGCTACAGGTACTTTCCAAAGACCAACTGGGGACATGAAGGGATTCTCACAGGCATCTGCATCCAGGTTACACAACCAGTTCCTGGATGCTATGCTACCACATGCCAGTGAGTACCATACCTCTTAACCTCTTAGCACAAGAAATCTGGACAAAGCCTGACGTTATGGGGGAACAAAAGCCCAAAATAGGGAGAGATTTTAAATACTACTCTTATAAACTTAGAAAGTTGCTAGAAAACAGGATTAGTGTTAGCATGCATTTTATGAAAGATACGAAAACTGAAACTCAAATGCACATCATTATTTAGTGGCTTTAATCGTTAGATTATCCCAGTGATTGGTCAAAAAAACACAATTTTTATGAGGAACAGACCAAAATTATGAGGCAAAAATATGGACATTCTGCAAAAATCTATACAGTTGAGAGATATGAGCACATATCATTTCCCCTCACCACTTAGGTGAGGGCCAGCAAAATGCAATACTCCTACCATGTAGCATGCTTTCCTGAAGTACTGGGTGCCATAGATTGCATTCATGTACACATCAAGGCACCACCTGGTGAAGAGGGTAGAATCTATGTCAACCACAAGGGGTACCACTCCATCAACTGCCAGGTCATGTGCAATGCCCAGGGTATTATCCTGAATGTGTATGCTGGCAGCCTTGGCATTTACCACGACTCCCATATCTGGCATGCATCACAGCTGTACCAGATGTTTGCTAGGGGGGACATCCCACACAGTCCTTTACTGGAGATGCTGTCTATGCCCTGGAACCTAAAATGATGACACCCATCAGAAATGCACACACACACCCATGGAAGAATACCATAATGACGCACACACACAAACTAGGAACATCATAGAGTGTGTATTTGGGCTTCTGAAGTCACGGTTCCGGTGCCTCAATATATCTGGTAGAGCCATACAGTACTCTCCAGCCACATGAACACATATGTTCACAGTATGGGCTATGCTACACAATCTGATCCTGTGGAAACAGTTGCAGCAGAATCAGCAAAGGGAAGGGAAACATGCCCCCCACCAGTGCCTTGATCACCACTGCCACAGTCACAGGAGGACTCGTAGAAGGAACCCCCTGTTGATGTCCCTGTAGAGAGATGCAGGTGTGCTTAGTATGCCCTGGTTTTGGCTAAGGGACAATACATAGCACATCCACTGATGACCTAGGGACCTAGGGACTGACACCTTACTCCTACTCACATACATATATTAAACTTGATGCGCAAACAACACAACCTGTACCTATCCATGTATTGGCTGTGTACTGCTTGCATCAGACAGAGTCAGCCCTGAACTACAGTTCTGTCAACTGCTGCATTCACAAGGTAAGCCTCTAACCTACATAGTACTTGCAAGGATTAGTATAGTATGATATGATATGGTCTGTATGGATATGCTACATTTATGCAAGTAAATATAGTGGGCTATTTGGACAGAAGTAACATCCACATGGGACTACAGATACCCAGTCCACTATCATGTGTCCTTTAATAGGCGCTAGGCCTCAAGCATGGAATATTCACTACATCAGTCAAGGAAGATGTTAAATAGAGGGGTTACATGATATTTGGACAACTGTGTATCTCAGCAGAACATGCAGTGTTGCTCCCCCACCTCCAACACAGCAGTGTTCTCATACAACTGCTGTAACAGCAACTCATCAGTGGTATATCAGCAGGCCAGGCAATCTCAGGGCAGTAACATAGAAATCAATCACACATTGTATGTCTCACTTAATGCAGGAATAACAGTGTACATATTTATGCTGTTAGTGTGATGAATGACTACTCTCTGTTTGGCACCTTGTATGGCTCAGTGGACTAGGGAAGTGAGCATAGTTGATGGCATAGTTTATGCTTGTAATCTGGAAGTATCCACATCTTTTGGATGTGAGGTATTATTATGTTGGTGTTTTTGCAGACTGTCAGTCTGCATGTGGTATAACATTATTAACCTCTGTCACATATTAATTACATCTGACAGTTAAAGAATACCGTGGGCAATTTGAATGAAGTGCAGTACTGCAGACATAGAGACAGATGTCATTCTCTGTAGTACACAAAATCCTGGAGTGGAGTAAAGGTAGATGTGGCCTGGAGTCAGTTTATAAGTACTGGCAATCCCACTGGGCATGCTCATACACTTAGCTATATAGAGTACAATTCTGTTGCCCCTTTCCCAAAATGACCTGTTATGTATGGATATGTCTATACATACATACTTATATGTATACATATATATCTACCACTATCTCTGTCCCTCCAATAGATAGTATATTTATCTCTCTCTCTGTCTCTCTGTATGTATATATATATATATATATATATATATATATATATATATATATATATATACATATATACAAATAGAGATATACCTATATATACCTATACATAGCTATATATATAAAAACATACATCTCAGGTCTCTTCCCATATATCTATGTAACACACAACACACACACACACACACACACACACACACACACACATATATATATATATATATATATATATATATATATATATAATATATATATATATATATATATATATATATATATATATCATATATACACAGAGCTATATTCTATATACATTCTTGTTATATACATAAATATGTGTATGTGGATGTCTGTATTGTCCTACATACCCTGATAATGGTGAGTAAAGCTACACTATCACACATCTATAATGTTGCTCAAAGGATCCAAAGTAAGGGTTCAACAGTAGATAATGCACTTACCTACAGACCCCTGTGCCTGCTGGATGTCACCACACATACAGCAACAGGTGAGCAGGTAATGTTGTCTATGCACACATGGACAGGGTGCATTGTTCTTGCCTACATGCTTGCCCATCCAAATGCAACAACCACAAATGGCCAAATTGGCAACTGTAGCTGCACAGTTAGGATAAATAATAGTTATCTGACTGCTAGGCTACTAAATGCAGACAACAGTACAAAGCAATTTCACTCTGTATGCCACAGATTCTGTGTAACACAAGCCTACTTTGTGTAATCCACAAGTAGGTTGCTTACAGTTATCTCTAAAACAGACATCAGCTGTGGCACATGTGGTGCATACTGTGGTCTCTAGTGTGTAAGAGTATTTAGATAGGGTTTCTAATCTCACTCCAAGCCACTTGGCATGTGTGTGTGTGTGTGTGTGTGTGTGTGTGTGTGTGTGTGTGTGTGTGTGTGTGTGTGTGTGTGTGTGTGTGTGTGCACCCACACGCACATGTATGCCCCTGTAAAACAACTGAGAATCCATCATTGACTATAAAACTGCAAGAGTGCTGCACTATTTGGCCCTGTAAGTTGATGCTGGTTTCCAAACTTCCCTCTTCTACAAGGCCTGCTGATGTCATTGACCCTAAGACTACCAACTCCCATTACAATGTCAGACTTAAGCAGTGGTGTATGTGTTAAATATTGTGATCTATACTGTTTGAGTAGTTAGGTAGGGGATCTAATCTCACTGCAGGCCTCTTGGTGTGTGTCTGTCTGTGTGCACATGTACCCACCTACAAAACAGCTGAGAATTCTTCATTGACTATGAAACTGTTATAGTTCTGCACTCTTTGGCTCTGTAAGTTGCTGTCAGTTTCCAAATTGCCCTTTTCTACAAGGCCTGCTGAGGTCATTGACCTTAAGACTACCAGCTGCCATTGTAATGTCTAACTTAAGCAATGGTGCATGCAATCCATACTGTGATGTATATTGTGTAAGAGTAGGTAGGTAGGGGTTCTAATCTCAATGTAGGCCACTTTGTGTGTGTGTGTGTGTGTGTGTGTGTGTGTGTGTGTGTGTGTGTGTGTGTGTGTGTGTGTGTGTGTGTGTGTGTGTCTGTGTGTATATGTGCGGGTGTGTGTGTGTGTGTGTGTGTGTGTGTGTGTGTGTGTGTGTGTGTGTGTGTGTGTGTGTGTGTGTGTGCATGCATGTGGGATGTCATCAACCTTAAGACTACCAGCTGCCCTTGTTTTGTCAGACTTAAGCTGTGGTGCATACAATATGTACTATAATCTATAGCATGTAAGACTAGATAGGTAGTGGTTCTAATATTGCTCCAGGCCACTCAGTGTGTGTCTGTATCTCCGTTTAACATAAATATGATCACCTCAGTAACTTAGAAAGAGGTAGGGTTTTGCAGTATTTTGGTTGTAGCAGGTGATGTGGGTCTCCAAATGCCTGAACACAAGTAGGCCTGCTGATATCATCAAGCATGAGATGTCCTAAAGAGATAATAATAGCAGACTTGAGGGGTAGTGCATGCATCATGTACTATGATCTGGTGTATGTACCATTAAATAGGTAAGTGTTCTAATTTACATGCAGCCAACTTGCAGTGTGTGTGTGCGCTGCTGTGCTGTGTCCTGTAAATGGTAAGTGGAAGTGGTGCTATCCTCAATGTAGCCAGGTTTGTTTGTATGGCTGTTACAGCATTTGACATCATCTTATGGAATCATAGGATCTTTGAACTTTAGTAGCATAATGGCCCTACAGCCCTCATGATCCTAGCCAGGTTTATACCCTTATTTACATGATCAGCACATATTGCCCCTCTCCACATGGGACACAGGCAGAAGCCCTCTAGTGAAATGACAGTCACCCAGCCAATCATGCAGATGACATCTTATGGGGTCCACTGAGCTGCTCTGTTTGCCATTAGGCAGGATTCTATGTCAAAAGTGTGTTAAAGTCTGCTAGCCAGATCTCTCCCACCAGCATGTATTACTAATGTCACATACTAGGTTAATTTCCTTAGAGTGAGTAATCATTGAACCATGCCACCTACAGATATGAAGCATTTCCAATCAAGCAAGGTCACACATTGCCCCGTATGCAAGACAGAGATCACCTCTGAGTAGTCTATATGCCACAGACTACAATGACCACTAATTTCAGACAAAGCCCACTGAACACATACTGAAGATGTGAAGTTCCCTTGGGAGGGACCATTGTGTTGTGTGCAATTGCCAGTAGTGCTTGGAAAGGTATAGTACCAAATGGCCATTGCACTCAAATGTTGGCATGCTGAGGGAAGAGTACATGGAGATTATGAGATTGTCAATTTTGGGTGACTGTGCCATTGGTTATGACATATGATTCCCGTCTTACCACTTGAGAGACATGGTGCTCTCAGGTACAATAGGTGTAAACCTGTGTGGCAAGGCCTGTGTGCCCACTTCTATCACCCCTGATTATGTACATCACATGGTTACAACTGATGTGCTGCTTACCAGGAACATAGGTGTTACAAATGGAAATGATACTATATATATATATCTGCATGGAGTTTAAGGCCAGCAGTATGTCAACAGGCATTTGTTCATCAATACCCTCTTGTAGGATATTGACATAACTCACAGAGTCTATGACCGCTCACAGTTTGCAGGTATCAGCTAACACTGCCAGCCACAGATAGTCATTATTCACGTAGATCATGGTTAAATGGATCCCAAGCAGTACAGGATCCAGGACTGAGCTCTGTTGAACACTGCTGCTTACAGATCAGCTATTGGAAGTGGATTTCCCGATTTTGGTTATGTGTGCTATCACTGAGAAACTTAGTGACCCCTATAATGGTATTACTGTGGATGACTAAGTGAGTGCTTTTGTCAGTGATTCCTGAGTTGGGGTAGAGTCACATGGTTTGGTTACATCTATGGGGTTGTATGACCTGATGTCCCCTCACCCAGGTGGTGACTGCCTCGGACACATCCACCATGTTTAACAGCCATGATCTTCCTGTCAGACATCCAAACTCTGTACAGTCAACTGTTTGTAGATCACATATATGTTTGTTGATCAGCTCCATGATGATTTTTGCCACAGGCATACAGATATGGCTACTCAGGCAAATAGGTCTAAAGTTCAATGGTTGGTGGATACACCATCTCTGTGCAAGGGGATAATAGTTGCCTTTGTCCAGTCAGCTGGGATGCAGCCAGTGGTTACAGTATGATTGAAAGGGATTCCCAATGGTGTTAACAATCCTTGCTGGATTCCATGTTGGATGCAGCCTAGGATGTTAACATATCCAAAAGATGCTGTGTATCCCCCATAGAGAGGACAGTTATGACCTGCTCTTTAGATATGGAAGGTGTGGGACAGGTTGTATCAATATCATGTGGCACATGTGATGGGGACAGAGGAGTGAAGTTGACGCAGAACCTGTGGGACAACAGGTTAGCTAAGACTACAGACCCATTATATGTGGTATCATTATCTATGAGTTCACTGACAATCTGGGCCTGTTCTCTGAGGTTACACATGTAACTACACTGTGCATTGTGGTTCTGCTTTGTGGGGGAGGCTGATTTTGTCACATACTGCATATACATGACGTTACACAAGCACAATGTGCTTGTTTTTGTCTTTGTTTTAGCTGAGGAAGTTGTGCCTCCATTGTAGGGGGCACTCTCACCCCAACTGCCATGCAGCAATGTCCACCTCTTAGTGAACAGCGTGCTAATGGCAGTTGTCTACCACGCAGGTTTGCTGTTCAGTGAGGAGCTCATAGTCCTCCTCTCAGGCACCATTGAGTCTATGCAGTTGTACTGCTGCTTACATAATGCATGGGAGTAGAGCTCTGTATACTTGCTTGTCACATCTGAGGAGGGAGTTGCAGTCACACTATGTAAACCATCCCATAGGGGATAATACATTGCTTTGTTCAAGTATATTTCTGTATTTTTTATAGTTTTAATGAGAATGGTCTGTGGCCCAAGCTCAACAAGGAGGACCTTACAGTGGTGGGTTGCTGTGGTCACCCATATTGGGAAATACATGAAGCACTACATTGCCTCCCCTTTTGGGGATGTCACGCCACTGGTCCAGGGCATTGTAGTTAAGGATATGGGCTAACCTTTGGGCAAGTGAGCTTCAGCACAACTAAGCAGCACAGTTGGTTGTTACTTAATGCTGCCCCAAGCCATGGTATACTGTATATATCTTGATAGAGACACATACATTCAAATAAGTACAAGAGGTGTCCGGATTCATGGAGCTACTCCTGTAGCTGGCAATGGCTTGATTAGGTTCCCTACCTTCCAGCACTGAATAGCACCTGCAGTATCTCCAGGAAAGCATAGTGTCACACTAAATCTGGATGTGTAGCTATCCTTAATGAATATGTATACACCACCTGCATTACATTGCACACTGTCAGTTTGAGATCTGAACATGTGGAAGGACGTGTAGTCTGGTATGGCTGTGGTGCTGTCCACAGCTGTGAACCAGGTGCCTTTGACTGCACAAATGTCTGCATCTACCAAGGTGGGGACACCTTCCTCAGAGTGGGGTTTAGTGCTGCTATTCCCAGTGTGTAGCAGCATAACTGTAATGTTGTAGGAAGATGGCATTCTCATTGGAAAGTTCTCCCTCCAGATAGTGCCTATAAGATACACTGTGGGGGTGTCAGCAGCCTTGGCCAGTACTCAAAATCCCAGGGTTGAGATATGAAGACCATCTCTGGCAAAGCATTGACATCTGTAGATCAAGTCATCCCAGTCAGACATATAGTAGACCCCCTTACAATAACATCACACACTAAGGCAATTATTGACATTTCTCATTTTCTATGTGTATTGAGCCATCATCCTAGGTGAGGGTCAAATGCAGCTGAAAGCCATGGGCATACCCGTGAGAGGCACAACGTGTGTAAGCTCAGGCATGTGTCTGCATACAGTCTGGTGATGTATGTCCCTAGTTGTACACACCTGCAGGAAATATGATGTCATCATTATGTCACCTGATAGTCCTTGAGTTGTGGCAATGTTTGGTATGGTGTATCGTGTCAACCCCCAGACAACTAACTTTGACATTTCCCATATGTAGCCTGGTGACACAGACATCAATGTGTCTCAAGATGTACTCAACTAAGTGCAACTAACTCTGGGCAAAACTGCAATCCAAATTGTAGCTTGCTACAGATCCCCCACCATGCTCCAGGATTCCCACTCCTCTTTTTTTAATATACTAGAAAATATTAGGGTGCAACCAAACACCCTAATAATGGGAAATTTCAACTACCCCACCATTAACTGGGAAAAGTACTCATGTATCAACTCCTTCACTCAACACTTTCTGGAATTCATAAATTCCAATGCCCTGGATCAACTTATCCACACCCCCACCAGGGGCAACAATATCCTAGACCTAGTCATTACCAACATGAGTGACCAGTGTTCCACTCCTGAAGTCAACTCCTCGTTGGTTAGGTTCATAGGGTCATAGGTTGATACTAGGCTATCGGCCCTAGGGCTTATGCAAACCTAGCCATAACAATTCCCTGGATATTTCTTCCCATAATATTTACTTCTCTGGACCCCTGTCTAGCAGGGCGACTGACATGATCCACGGGGTGAATTTCCTATCTCCCATCCAATCATTAAGCTTCCTTTTGAAGAGGGCCAATGAGGTGCTCTGCTTGACATGTATGGGAAGTCTATTCCAGAGTATGGGGAGTCTCTGGGTCAGGAACCTATCCCTCCAGCATGTTTTGTTCATTGTGATGACAAGGTTTAGATCCCTGGAACGTGTGATCCTGAGGGATTGGGATTTCTTTAAGTGGAGCATGTCCAACAGCTCAGGGTTTTACATGGCCTTGTATGTTAAGCAGAGATTGCCTCTGAGTAGACAATATGCCACAGAGTATAGCTGGAGTTTTTTCAGATGGTCAGCATATGGCATCTGCTTTAGGTCTGTGATTCTTTTAGTGAGGTATTTTTGTGGCCTTTCCAGCTGTTGCAGATGTCTTGTGAGGTACATACCAAATGGGGCATTATACTCTATAATGGGTCTAATGTGGGATGAGTACAGTGGGACAATGACCTCCTTTTTTTCTGGATGAAAAGCCCTTAGTGATGAGATGTGCCACATAGGAGGATTTCCTGACTGTTGTGGTGATGTGGTTATCGAAAGTGAGACCACTGTCCACCTGTGTCCCTAAGTCTCTCATCACACTTTCGATGTTTAGTGTCCTGCCACCTATGTGGTAATTCATGGGTACATGTTTTTTTCCAAAGGGGATAACTATACATTTCTTGGCATTAAGCTTGAGCCCATGGCTCTGGCACCAGACATATGTTTCTGTAAGGCCCTTTTGTAGAATATCCACATCATTTGGGGATTCAATAATGGCTCCCAGTTTGCAGTCATCTGTGAACTTTGTTAGTCAGAGTCCCTTAGTGTTGACCTGTACTTCAGAGAAGTAGATGCCGAACAAGAGTGGTCCCAGGACAGAACCCTGAGGTACTCCACTTGTCACTTGTCTGGAGCTGGATTTGGAGATGGCTACTTTTACAGTCTGGGTTCTGTCAGTAAGCCAGTTGGCAACCCATCGAGTGACATAGGGATTTATGCCCAGCTTAGTAAGTTTATCTATGATTCCCGAGAGGGGGATAGTGTTGAAGGCCTTGGCAAGGTCCAGATAGGTTGTGTGGAACGCCTTACCCTTGTCCACAACTCTGGAGACTGATTCGAAGAAGTCAATCAGATTCAGGAGACAAGATCGGCCCTTCACAAACCCAAACTGGGTGGGGTCCAGTGTTTGAAGGTTGCCAATGTCTTTGTTTATAAGTTCCATGATAATGCGTTCCATGCCCTTGCATATCAGGCTTGTCAGACTGATGGGATGGTAGTTCTCGGGATCCAAGGTGGATCCTCCCTTCTAGAGTGGGATAACTGTAGCTGTGCACCACTCAGTGGGCACGAAGCCTGAGGTGAGGCTATGATTAAACATGACACTTAGGTGAGGTGCCAGTTCATTTTGTAGTTCATGTAGTACACAGCCTGGGATGTCATCTGGTCCCATGGATGCTGTATTCTTAGCTTTGGATAGTGCGGTTTCTACCTGTGTGATCGTGATTATCAGAATTTGGCAATCTTTTGGTATTGAGATGGGCCCTTTAGGGGGTGAGGGGGGGTGAAGTTGGCACTAAATCGATCTGCCAGGATATTGGCAATATCCTTGGGATCAGTATATTTAATGCCATTCTGTTGTAGCTCAGAGCAGATCTGAGCATTGCCATTTAGATTCTTGACATAACTATAGAATGCCTTGTATTTGTCTTTGGAATCTTTGGCAATTTTATTTTCATAACTAGTTTTGAGGATTTTATGAGTGATCTCAGCTTCTTACTGAGGCTGGTGAGGGAGTTTTTTGCATCCTGGGATTTTCCTCTTTTCTGCAACAGTTTCTTCCTTCTGTTGTATAGTTTGTTTATTGCAGGGGACCACCAGATTGGCTTCCTTTTTTTGGAGAAGAGCATCTTGGTTCTATTTGGGATGGCACGATTCATGCACGAGTGGATGTGCTCGTACAGTGCCTTAGTGTAGGATTCTGCAGTCGAACTTCCAGATCTCATCTGCGTGGGTGTCCTGAAGTTTGTCACTTCTGACTTCAGTAGCATGAATTGGCTTTGGAGAAGTTTTTTTAAGGAGGTTTCCTTACTGGGGGGTGGGGGTGGGATGTGGATGTCAAAGGGTGATTTGCTTATGGTCAGACCTGACCAATGAGGGGGTGACCACTGGTGTGGAGCATCTATCTCCCATGTTGGTAATGACCAGGTCTAGGATATTGGAGCCCCTGGTGGGACAATGGATTAGTCGATCCAGGGCATTGGAATTTATGAATTCCAAGAACCGTTGGGAAAAGGAGTTGGTACCCGAGTAGTTTTCCCAGTTAATGGCAGGGTAGTTGAAATCGCCCAGTATTAGGGTGTTTGGTTGTATCTTAATATTTTCCAGTATGTTTAGAAAGGTGTAGTGAGAATCTTGGGGCATGGTGGGGGATCTGTAGCAAGCTACAATTTGGACTGCAGTCTTACCTAGTGTTAGTTGCACCTGGATAATTTCAGATGCATTGTGTTGGGCAACTAGCCTGGAGGTGTGAATATCCTTGGTGAATATGGACACTGAGCATTTTCTACAAATTGTAAAAGAGCTTTCAGATGAAATTATAAGAATGGAAAATGAATTGACTGGCTCTGCAAATTTTACATGCATATCTGGTTCTTATCAGTTAATGCTAAACAGAATGAGTATGCTGGATAATAAGCTGCAGGCTATAAAACAACATAAATTACAAAGAGATATTAATGATTTTAGAATGGGTCATATTTTCTCTTGGCCGAAGACCCATGTGAACAATAGTAATAAAAATTTCCATTCAAAAGAGAAAAGAAGTAGAATGGATGAATTAGATACTTTTTCGGAGTCTGAAAGAGCTCCGCACGTTCAGGATGGGTGTGTCCAGGCACCGCAGCAATCCAATCAAGAAGGAAGGAGTGCCATGATAGACACAGTGCATGATGTGATTGAACAACAAGGTTACATTAGTCAGACAGACACGGCAACGACCTCTTCATCTACAATGAACCTGCTAGCTGAAAAAAGTAAAACCCCGGGGGGGGGGGGTCAATGCCAACATCGAAGATAAAGCAAGCAGAGATTTTTTTAAAACTGTCCCAACTGATAGTGGCAAAACTACCAGAGAAGGTAGAAGTCAACAAATGTCCGCAATCGAGAGGGCGTTCTCAACAATGAATCAACCCCATAACGGGAAAAAGGAAGAGCGACAGCCCGCTACCAAGCAACAAGCAGGGTCGCAGGTGAACGGTAAGCCACACAGCTCCATTTTGAAATTATCATTTCTTCTTTTAACTGCTGAAATGGAAAGTTTGCTGAATAAAGGCCTGCAATTTATTCCCAGTGGTAGTGACACAATAGTGGAAGCATTGACTGACTTGAAGATATTAGAAATGCGTGTTTGAAAATGTTATTTAAGGACACACAAAGTGGTGTGATAGATAAGCTTAAAAAGAAAAGTACTTTTATTCGCAATAACTATCCGATATTGGATGCTTTTAGTGCTGTTTGCAAGGATGAGTTGAGACAACTATATAATGATGCCTCCATGGGGAGACTAAAAGTAAAATTGTATAATACATCTTATGCAGAATTTTCGGCCTGCAGGCAGTTAAGTAACAACAAGGATATTATCATCAAACAAGCTGATAAGGATGGAGCAACAGTCATTTTTGATAAAAATGTATATATTGAGTCAATGAGGCATTTTTTGAATGACAAACACACTTTTAAAGAAATTACATTTGGTGATGTAAGAAAGATCATTAGTGAAGTAAATATGTTTGTCTATCAAATGCAAACACAGGGTGATATTACACTTGAACCTTTTAACTATTTTTCTGTTCCAAGTCCGGTTATTCCGGTTATATATGGAATACCGAAGTTACACAAATCTTTGACTACACCACCAATGAGACCGATAGTCTCGGTAAGAGGGTGGTCAATGGAACCTTTAAACATTTTTATTGACGAAAATTTAAGCAAATATTTGCCCTCTTGTCCTAGTTATATTAAAGACACTAATGATTTTAAAAAAAACTTTATTCCTGGTATGACAATAATAAGACTCGAGAATTTATTATGGTGACCTTGGATATAGGTTCCTTATTTACTGTTATACCCAATGAATATGGTGTAAATGCAATTTGTGAATTTTTATGTTATAATGCCAAAATGAAGGGGGGAGATAGATTGAAACTTTGTGTAGTATAATAGAAGTCTTAGAAAAAAATGTCTTTTTATTTAATAAGCAACCATACCTACAAACATCAGGAGTAGCCATGGGTACGCCCATGGCCAACACATATGCTAACATCGTTTTAAGTCAATGGGAAAAGCAATATGTTATGTGTGATAACAATTTATTCAGAGAGACTATTCTTTTTTATCAGCGTTTTGTTGATGATTGTTTTTTATTATGGGAAGGAGATGAACAGCTATTGAGGTGCTTTGTTCAGTATTTAAATAATACCACGGACTTTTTAAAGTTCACTATGAATTTTTCTCATGATAAAATGCCTTTCTTAGATGTCAAGATTTATAAAGGTCTTAATAAATTAGAAACATGTGCGCATAGAAAGAGTGTACAGGTGAATAAATACACGCATGCGAGAAGCATGCATGCTCGGCATGCATTTAGTGGTATTATTAAAAGCTAATTATTAAGAATTAGTAGACTGAACACAGACCAGAGAAAATGTGAGGAACAAATGGAAATCCTATGTGAAGAATTCCAAAGTAGAGGTTATGATATGAAATACATCTTGGGAATAAGAGATAATATATTGAAGAACAGAACTTCACAGGCATCCCCATATTTCAGTAACTTTTCATCCACAAAAGAAGATGGTAGGTATGTTACTATTTATAACTGTATGACTAAGTTTGTTGAGGTAATAATTAAAAAAACACGGCGGATTATTATGGCTCAACCTGAATTGCGTATAATACTGAGTAGCACACCTCAATTTGCATACAGAAATATGAATAACTTAAAGAGAAAATTATGCTATAAAGACTTTGAGGTGAATTTGGTGAATCAAGTAATACACAATGTTGGAACAGTTCCCTGCCATGGTTGCAGTTGCTGCTCTGACATTTGTGACAAAAAATTTTTTGAGCACCCAGTAAGTAAATTACGATATGAGATCAAAAATCAATCAACCTGTAAAACTATGATGGTAGTATATCTTGCTACATGTACACAATGCCCAGGGTTCTATGTTGGAAAATGCTCAAGATGCTTGAAAGACCGCATCACTGAGCACAAATCGGACATAAGAAGGAGTGTTGCATCTAATGCCTTAGCACAACATAGGATGGATGAGGGAATCTCACATAGCTTCAAATTTGAAGTATTAGAGGTTGTATATAGAAGTTTGAGGCTTATGGATATAAATAATAAATTGGAGATATCCGAGTATAAGTGGATTATAGGACTTGAAGCAGATAGAACACCTGGATTAAACAATATGGTAACAATTAAAACTATGTTAGACCTTAAACAAAAGCAGTATAAATAATTTGTTTTACTTTTGTTTAAAATATGTGCTTTTATTGATTGTATTTTTTTTTTTAGTTTTTATTTTAGATGTATGTGCATGCACATGTATATAGATATATTCTTACACAGTAGTGTATTTTTAAAATTTTGAATTGATTTATTAATGACGTATGTTTCCACATTGGATGGCTGTGTCATGTGGTTTGCTTTTTTATTCTTATATATACGATGGTTTTAATTGATTTGATTGAACACTGAAGAAGGGACATTCCCGAAAGCTTTGTTGTTGTTTTTTACTAATAAAGTGAGCGTTTTTCTATCTATTCGTTTTTCTTTTTGAATATGGACACTCCTCCACCTTTAGTGTTTCGGTCTTGGTTTTGTGGCTGAAAAGTGTGGTAAGAATTTTAGCCTGGTATTGCATGGGTGCTCTCTGGAACCTTGAACCAGGTCTCAGTTACTGCACAGATATCGATGTTCTCCATTTTTATGAGTGCCTCAAGAGTGCATTTTGAGGTTTAAACTTCTAGCATTGAGTAGCATTACCTTCAGATTTTGCATGCTTGTATCTCTTACGGTGGTGGTTTTATCCTTTGAACCTTACCTAAAAAAGGCACTATAGGAGTGGCAAGAGCTTTATCCAGTAACCTGAATCCCAGGGGTGACAGGTGCAGATAATCTCTGGCAAAGCACAGTGGTTTGTCGATCATGTCTTCCCAGGCAGACAAATACTGAATCCCCTTTGAATGACATCAGAAGCTTAGCCAATTGTTGAAGTCAATCATTTTGTCCTTATACTGTGGTATCATTCTGGGTGAAGGCAGGATGCTACTCAGGGCTAGGGTCAAACCTGCCTGGGTCACATGATCCAAGAGCTCTTCCATGCCTCTTTTCATGTAGTCCAGGGAGGCACGCCTTAGGTCATTCACTCCAGCATGGACAATGACAGAGATGACAGAGTCATATTTGTACTTGTTGTGGAGTGACTTGAGTGCATGCGTTATGTGGCAGATCCTGGCACCCGACAGGCAGCTGGCTGTAATTTTCTCCTTGTTCAGCCTGGTGAGTGGGACATCAGTGTGCCTGACTGTAGAGTCACCTATGACTAAAGTGTTGGGTACATTGTCTTGTCTTAGGAACCCACACTGTAAAAGTTGCAGACTCCAAATCTGACTTCAAACCAGTAACAAGTGAAGTACCACAGGTTTAGTCCTTGGACCTTTCCTGTTTGGTATCTACTTCTCTGAAGAAGATACCAAACAGGTAAAGTTAGATCTGACCATAAGCTAATTACCCTAGATATCCACATCCCATCCCTACCCCCATTAAGGAAACCATGGTAAAAAATTTCTCCAAAGCCGACTTCATGCTTCTTAAGACAAAAGTGGTGAACTTCATGACACCCACGCAGATGGACAATACAGTTATGACTGCTGGATCCTACACAAATGCACTCTATAAGCACTTACACGAGTGCATGGATCGTGCTATCCCAAACAGAACCAAGAAGCTATCCCCCCAAAAAAGGAAGCCAATCTGGTGGTCCCCTGCCATAAACAAACTCTACAACAGAAGTAAGAAACTGTTGCAAAAGAGAATAAAATCCCATGAGTGGAGGAGCTCCCTGGTCAGCCTCTGTAAGAAGCTGAGATCCCTTATAAGATCCTCCAAAGCTAGCTATGAAAACAAAATTGCCACTGATTCTAAGGGCAACCACAAAGCATTCTATAGCTATGTCAAGAATTTCAATGGCAACACCCAGATCTGCTTTGAGTTACAGCACAACGGCATTAAAATTACAGAACCAACTGATATTGCCAACATCCTGGCAGATAGGTTCAGAGCTAACTTTACCCCCTTCTCACCCCCTAAAGGGCCCATATCTATACAGGAAGACTACAGAGTCCCTGTAATCACATCTATTGAGGTAAAAGCTGCACTCTCTAAAACGAAAAACACAGCATCCATGCGACCGGGCAACATCCCAGGCTGCATTTTACACAAACTTCAGAATGAACTGGCTCCCCAACTAAGCTCCATGTTCAATCATAGTCTCACGTCAGGCTTTGTATCCACTAAATGGGCACAGCAAAAGTTATCTCACTCCTCAAAGGGGGAGCCACCACTGATTCTGGGAACTATCGCCCTATTAGTCTGACAAGCCTTGTCTGCAAGGCCATGGAACGCATCATCATGGAACTCATAAACAAAGACATTGGTAACCTCCAAACTCTGGACCCCACCCAGTTCGGGTTTGTGAAAGGCAGATCATGCTTTCTGAACCTGATCGACTTTTTTGAGGCATTCACCAAAGCCGTAGACGAGGATAAGGTGGTTCACACAGCCTATCTTGACCTCGCCAAGGCTTTTGACACCATCCCCAATTCTGGAATTATAGCTAAACGCACTAAACTAGGTATAAATCCCTATGTCACAAGATAGGTTGCCAACTGGCTCACTGACAGAACCCACACTGTAAAAGTTGCAGACTCCAAATCTGACTTCAAACCAGTGACAAGTGGAGTACCACAGGTTTAGTCCTGGGACCTTTCCTGTTTGGTATCTACTTCTCTGAAGTACAGGCTAACACAGAAGGCCTCTGGCTAACGAAGTTCACAGATGACTGCAGGCTAACACAGAAGACCTCTGGCTACAAAGTTCACAGATGACTGCAAACTAGGAGCCATAGTTGAGTCCTCAAATGATGTAGACATCCTACAGAACGGCCTCACAGAGACAGATGCCTGGTGTTAGAGGCATGGCCTCAAGCTCCATGAAAAAAGTGCATTTTCATCCCATTTGGTAAAAACTCTGCACCCATGAACTACCACATAAGCAGCAGTGTACTTAATGCCAAATGTGTGATAAGAGACCTTGGGACTCAGGTGGACAGCAGTTTCTCCTTTGATAATCACATCACCACAGTATTCAGGAAATCCTTCTATGTGGCACACCTCATCACTAAAGGGTTCTCATCCTGGAAAAAAGGGGTCATTGTTCCCCTCTACCCGTCACTCATTAGACCCATTATAGAGTACAACACCACTTTTGGAATGTACCTCACAAGACATCTGCAGCAGCTGGAAAGGCCACAGAAGTACCTCACAAAGAGGATTACTGGCTTCAAACAGATGCCATACAATGACCATCTCAAAAAACTCCAGCTTTACTCTGTAGCATATCGCCTACTTCAAGGAGATTTCTGCCTAACATATAAAGACATGTTAAACCCAGAGCTTTTGGACATGCTACACCTAAAAAAATCCCAATCCCTCTAAGCTACATGCTCTAGGGACCTCAACCTTCTCACCACAATAAACAGGACATGCTGGAGGGATAGATTCCTGTCCCAGAGACTTCCTATACTCTGGAACAAGCTACCCATCTATGTCAAGCAAAGTTCCTCATTAGCACTCTTCAAGAAAAATCTTGAGTGGATGGGAAGTAGCAAATATACACCGGGGATCACTTATGTGGCTCTGCTCAACAGGGGCACAAGAAATTAACTTTCTTGGGTGGCGTATGCCAGGGAGCCTTGTTGGCTAGGCTTACTTAAGCCCTTGGGCCAATAGTCTAGTACCTACCTAGGAGCATATGAACCTATAATAGGTTTGCTTTTGGGTTTTGTCTCAAGTCTGGTACCAGTGACACAGTGGTGCATGCACTATTATGTGTACTATGCTCTCCAGAGGTAGGATTTTCTGAGGGGTCTGTTGTTTGGGAATGTGTCTGGTAAGAAGCTGTAAACATGCAGGTGTGTGTGATGTGGCTGTGGGTGGTGCATAAGGTGAGCTAAGCATGTTGGCAAAATGCTCATTCCCATATGTACTGACTTCTGTGTGAGACAACATGGAATCAAAGTTTGAAATACAGTCACATCTGTCACACGTTGTGTTTGTGTGGCATAGGAGCATTGGGTTGGGTACACTTTCCACATGTCATCAGAAGTCATTGATAATGCCATTAGCAATAAATACAGTCATGCTTGTGTGTATATCACAGCACGCCATTGTTGCACAGTGTCATGACAGATGGCAAAATGTAACATGTCACCTTTATGTAGGTCCCCTAAGGTAAAGCAGCACATGACAGTGTGTCATACAATGCCTTGACAGCCATGTGAACCTTGGATTGACCATAATGCTGTCATTAAGCATGGTCCCAATACCATAACTACAAATGTGACACTGTGCAGGTCCTGCAAAGTTATGGTCATGCAGCCACCCCTTGGGGTTGACAGCCTTAAATGCAATGTTTCTAGGTACACCTTGCAGTGAGGATGTGGATGCCCATACATGCACAAAGGACTTGTTCAACTTTGCTGACATTACTTTGGCCTTGCAAGTGAACAATGCCTGTCAAGCAACCACACAGCAAACTGGCTGTTGTGTGACATAATGTGGGAACAAAGACATGTGTTTCAGATACATAACTGGACAATATTACATACCTTGGACATGTGGCAGGTGGACACATTTTGGCCAAAGGTGGCCAGTCTTCTGTAGTAGGCCAGCCAGGTCATGCAGATATCCACCATTAATCTGTTGAATGACAGGATGCATGAAGTGCTGTGAAACTGTGACCTAAGATGGATCACCACCATTGTGCTGCTTGTTTCAGCAAACCTGGACATCTATGTCACTAGACATTGCACATTATATTGTGATTCTGCAGCTTTGCTCCTAGTCACCATCTGTTCAGTTCCCTAGTGATGTACCACCAACCCTGGTATAGAAGGCATAATACATGCAAAAGCCAACTGATTGCTCAGGTCACTAATCAAGCACTGGAGGAGTGTATGTGAAGCCTACAGAGCCTTTCATGATGTGGGACAACCATGCAGATGAACAAACAGGTTGCATCCTGCTACTCATCCCGAGCTTTGTAGTAACATTTTGCGTGTGATGACAGAAAAAGTATTGGGGCATGGTATTCCATGCCAGAGTGGTTGTGGTGAGACTAGCAGTAGTAGTAGCCAGCCACCAGTATTTCAGGGGACTGGTCTGCTTTCAGCATTTTTCACAAGGTAATTGCATCCTTGCAGTATACACCACTTGAGTAGTGTCCAACTGCAGAATGCCTGTGTAAAACCTCTCACCTTACCTTCACAGAGTATACATATTATGCTTCCCTCCATAGTTTGTCTGTGCTCTGTACAGACACCTTGGATAATTCTTTTCTTAGAACGTGATGGAAATAACTGCAATACTTAGTTGCACAGAGGACAACTATCATACAGTGCCAGGCAGTGTCCCCAGATCTCTCAGTCATCTGATGTGTAAAGCCATGAAAGGAGTTAGCATGGATATGATCAGTAACAATGTTGTACACCTACTGACAATGGACAAAACACAGTTTATTTTGCTCAAGGGCTGATCATGCCTACCTATCCTAACTGGTAGACCTCATTGAGTTTTACAGTATGCAATGGATGACATAAATATGACTCACTCCACCTACCATGGTCTGACAGCGTGTTTGACATTATTAGGCCAGCATGTCTTGCTGGAAAATGTGTAGGTTATTTACAGAGTGGTATGTCAGCTGGTGGATAGCAAAGTGTCTAATAGTCATAATCTGGGAAGATAGCATTGGGTTGACCTATGCTACAGTGACACCAGTCATCAGTGGACTTCCCTTAGACATCATTAATGGAGTACCTCTTGTAGATCTTCCCTTTTCTGCAGTCACGCCACTGTCAGTGACCTCTGACTGACTACATTAGCAGGTGATTGCATATTAGGTGCTGTCACTGAATTCCACACAGAATCAACAGTTATCCAGGGTGACCTGAGACACATATTCAGTTGTTGTCAGAGCCACTGACAAATAGACTTGTTAGCCTGTTATACACAAATGATCCTATGGATCCATGCACCTATACCACTATACATTGATGGAAACATATGGCTTCTGTGCTGATATTCCATCCTGTGCTGTGACATCTATGGGTTTATTGCTGCTGTGTATCCATAGGTGTCACCTACAGACTCCTGAAACTGAACCATAAACAGGTCCATGGCACACCTTTCATTGTGTAAGTATACAGCCATTACAGCATCATACAAAATAAGGTACACAAAATTATGTGGCTTACTCATTACAAATGTCAGTATACAGTATCTGTCAGTGACCAGTACAAGAGGCATGGCAAAGCAACACTGAATTACACAATTACATATTAATTTATATAGTCACTCTGTGCATCAGACACATAGCTTCATTTCCCTGCATCGATGATGAGTATGACAGGGATGTGGCACAGGTATCATCACTTGCACAGGGTGTTGTGTGGGGGTGCAGGAGGCCTAGCTGACACAATAGGTTGAAAGTATGTGTGTGAGTCAGGAAGGGAAGCAGGCAAGATGGACCATGGAAATGTATCGTGTTTGCCTGTAGGTGACCTGCTTTTGACAGTGGTGTGAGAGTGCTAGCCCTACATGTGTGTATGTTGGACAGCTGTGAACCATGCATGGTAGAGCTGACAGTTCCCTCAAACATGGGAACTGGCTCTGCCAGAAGTTGCACTGCCACCTCCATGCCCAAGATCAGAAGCAGTACCTGATGGTCACTGCTGTCTGCTGGGATCGTGTCCTCCACAGGAAAGCCCATGACCATGAGCCCATGGTGTGCCACATCTTGGTCTGGACAGTACACTCCCCTCTGGAGCACTAGATGTACCGCCAATACAGGGGCGTGATTGAGCATGGCCACGTGGACAGTCAGCAGATGTAGTTGCTGATCTATTTTCACAGGTCTGCTGCTCAACTTCAACCAGATGTTCCATCACAGACAATGTGAGTTCCAATACAGATATTCTGCGATCTATCTCAGACCACGTTCTTTCCACTGCATCAGTGAACTGCTCCAGGGTATCACCAATGCGGTGGAAGCAGTCATGGATGTCAGACTGTGCTGCATCCATAACCCTGAGTATTCATCCAGAGTTTCTTTTGAAACTTGCCTGTGCCTCCATGACATCCCGAAACATACACTGAGTGACCCATGATGAGACACCTGCAACAGGTGGTAGAAGGACAGCAAGCCCCCTATGAGCACCCCTATAATTCCACTGTGTGGAACCTCACCACCTCTGTCAATATGGCCAGTGTCTACACTCACTGCAGCCATAGTTGCCACACTTTCCTGTTCAATGTCCTCACCCTCTGACTGTCCAATATCTGTGGCCTCCAGGGATTGGGTATGTGTAGACATACTGACGATGTGCAGTGATAATGAGGACAGAAGATGGATGTAAACCTCTGGGACAGATTCAGCCCCTGATATCCACACCTGTACCTCACTTTGGCCACCATCATCATCAGAGTCTGAAGAGACACTGATATCACGTTGTGTAGGGGACAGAGACCAACCCCCCCTGGTCTCCTGTGTTACGAAAGGGAAAATCAGAACATTAATACTTGCACTATTATGCTCTGCAGTACTATGTTGCAATATATGTAAATCTGCATACACTATTGTCACTACTACAGACCTGTTTAACCCCCAACCTCATATAGTAGCACATGAGGACATTACTTTCTCCACAAACATCTGTAGTTACTTGTAAATAAAAGCTCTTTACACTGCAATCTCATCAGCAACAATGAGGTACACAGCTGACATTTGTGAAGACTCTGCACAGTTGACATATATGGCAATCTGTAATGTCCTGACAATACTGTCACATCTATCAGTGTTGTCACACCTTCAAGGCATAGGTATGACTCTAAAGTGAGTACAGTCAAAAAATATATATGCATTTGGCAATCATGCTGACAGTACAGCAATCCAGCCAGCAGGCCTGGGATGACATTTTAGGGAATACTTTGCAGCAAATATACATCTGTAACAAAACAGTGTTGTGCTTAGCCTTGTCTGATTCCTGAGGGACCGTTAAAAAGTTGAGGGAGAGGTAATGTAAACACCACCGCATGTTGACTTAATAAGAGGGTAATACATCCATATATCTCACATTTACAGTAGTTACTTTGTTAATTGATATGTTGGTCAAACTCTGAATATGAGATTCAAACTGCAGCTAAGCTCCTCCCCCCATAGAACAAACACCTGGCACCCATATAAAGGTATCTACACCATGACATACTGAATGCTACAGTATTCCAATGCTGATCAAACTAAGCCTACCTGGACGGTCCTCTGCCATGGAAACTGCAGCACCCACATCCATGATATATGGTGTGATGGATGCCTGGGAGCAGTCGTGTGTTCCTAGGTTTGCCAGGAATTCCACAGTGGCTGAGAGTGATTGTTCTGCTGCAGGCCCTCCACTGGTGACACTACGATCCCTGACCATATCTGCTGCTCTTCTGCATGCAGCATTAATCATGTTTGTGGCATGGTGTCAAACCTGCTCATATGTCCTGATCTGGTGACCTATGGTGTTCATGCCACAGACAAGGTCAGCCCACAGTGCTGCCTGCTGTTCCCTGTTGTGCCTTCCCCTGGTCAGTAGGAGTTCATGGTGGTGACAGAAGCCTTCCAGGATGATATAGTTCTCAGCATCCATAAAAGGGGCACATCATCTGGCATACATGTTTCCTGAAAGACAACAAAATGGGAACACATGTCAGGATCACATACATGGAAGTACACTGCGCAGAGATACAGCAATAACAGAATGGCTGGCAGTATCCACTGCTTGATCACACAAGTCATATTCCACAATGTGCAAATATACTAACAGTGTAGATACAACTCAGATCCTAGCAACAGTCAGCTATTTCCATGTGTGCAATGACAGATACTGCTGCATGATCACACACCCAACACAGGAATCCATTGTAGTGTGGCCCCTAGGGGCAACCCCCTGATAATATGTCAAAACAACAGTGTCAAACAAATAGCAGTGTGGTATTACAACCACTATAAATGGACATTCCCACAAGATCAGTGTGCCACATTCACAAAAAACATTCCACCCTTGATGTACTGTACGTCATCTGTAGGTGTAACAAATCTGGAGATCAAGGACATGCCATCATTATAGTTCTAAGAAAAGCTTAATACTGTATTCCCCATTCCCCCTATGTATATTGACACATATGCATCATTCTGTAAACACAACAGTTACATACCTGATACAGTACAATACTCCTCTGTTGATATGCGCAGATATATAAAGTGTTTGGCAATGCATTTACTGTTTGAAGAAAGTCTCATACAGACTGGTTCCCCTACAGAGCTGTTTGTCTTTTTAACATGGTTCTCATTACCAGATGATTGGCTCTTAACCAATCTGTGGTTCTGAAATGCTAATTGCAGCCAATACAGTTGATTTATAGTATAACCAGCCAATGACATGCAACCACTGAACAAGATATAAGGCCTTCATGTACATTAGAAGCCTTTTCTGATATGTTGTGCTGGACATTCCTGGGGTCAAGATACTATGTCATCACAGAGGGTATGTCTGTAGCAGCTACTTTTACATACAGATGTGTGTTACAGGCTGCCGCTGATGCTGCAGGCAATAGGTGTAGGCAGAGAATGTGAACACTTTGGAGGACAACAAGCTGTAAGAGTAACTGTGGCAGCCTTGGTGTAGAGGCAGGGCCAGAGTGAGGGTCCCCATTACAATGCAAATTAAGGCATGTGTTTAAGGTAAGCATGTTAGGCAATGGTATCACTAACAGAGTACTAGGCAACATGTTTGTTGTGTCCTTGAGCAACATGGGGGTAAACATATAACTATGTCAACCATTTGGGCAGCTGTCAGGCCATGTGTTACATTATGGTAGTCATTTGGAACGTGTGTGCTTGCAGTCCTTGTTACTAGCAGGGCCTCCATATGTGTATGTTAGTTGTGCAGCTGTGCTAATCTGTAATATCATTATGAAATGTTTATATGCTGCACTCTCACATTAGTGGGCCTAATTTGCATTACCTAAGTTAAAATCCTTTGTGAATGCATATTAATGCATGACCTGACACTTTATGCACTTATAGTGTTGCTATAGGGATATGTCAAGTGTGTTCCTTTCTGCAGGCCTGTGACTTACATCATTGAAAATTAGGCATTCCATTTGAAATGCATTGTGTGGATAAAGACTGCATGACTCAGTCATTCATTGTTGGCTTCACAATAATGTAATTTAAATGCTACACACCACTGGATTTGAACCCAGGACTATGTATGGCAAAACTTTCTGTTTGCAAAGCATTTAACAGACTGAGCAAGAGAGTCACTGTTTCAGCATGTGAATTTGCGAATGTATAAGTGCACGCATACAGTGAGTGACATACCTCCATTATATCCATTATTATGTGCCTGGCTTTATTGGCATGTATTTATCCATAACAGTCCCAGTTGAACATGTATTTTGCCATTAATGTTTTAGCAGGTGTACTTGTACATGTTGCTGTTAGAAGTGCCCATTTACCTTGCATTCACAACCTAAGTTACATCTATTAGTGTTTGTCTGGTTTTCTAGTGGTGTAGTCCTGTACGAGACTGGAAATTACACTCCCACTGTTTCCATTACTTTTTCAGCAAGTTTTTGCAACGTGGTGCAATATGCAGCTGTGTTTATACATGTTTAATTATGGTAACTTGCAATTACTATGTTTTGCTTAAGCCACCTGTTTTAATTAACAACTGTGTGGCTTTGCAGATTAATGCAGTGGTCTGCAGGTGCAATGGTCTTGGGTTAGAAATAGGGGACGTGCTTATTTTATATGTGTTTATTATAATTGAAAACACATTTATCAATATATGTGTTTATTTTATGTGTGTTTATTATAATTTAAAACACATATATCAATATAGCTCCATTCAGCTGAGCTTAGAGATGCTGAGCTACACGCCGCATCGCACAGCATCATGCAAAAAATCTTTAAAGAAAAGAAAAAAGGGGAGATAGGACAGTGGTGTAATGGGGTGCAAGCATGGGGGAAATACATAGTGAAAGGCAGGTAGGTATATGCAGGAAGGGTGGAGGGAAGAAACATAGCTAACCATTTCTTGTACAGCAACAACTGTGCATTTTTACCAAATTTGTAGATGAATTTGGACTGTCACCCACAGGGAGAGGGGTGAGGACAACATAACTACATCGGCAAGCCAATTGGACCAAATTACATGTGAGAAATGGAGAGCTATATATTGGACAATATTTTTTTTGGGGGGACAGGTGCCCATTTTTTTTAAGGTGAGAGTGGAATGCTGGGGAAGGGACATAGATACATATGAAGGAGGTAAGTTGGGAAGGTGAGGAAGCTTTTGCATACAGACAAGACAACAGACAAGGGTGGTGTGTGACACAAGAAGGGGTGAATACCTTGGATGGGGAGAGTTTTGTGGAATCCTAGTCTCAAGTACCTCTACAAGGTAGCAGTGTGACTCACATCTTCACCCATGAGAATGTCGGCACTGCTCCTTCACTGTCCCTGGGGTGGCAGTGGTGGAGGCTGGGTTCCAGGTTGAGGCTGTCCCACCAGGGTGGCCAGCATGCCCCACATCTGATGCAGGTAACATCTAAAACCATGGAACACAATCCTGTGCACCAAACATGGCAGTTCATCACTGGTGACAACATCCCTCCACCACCACTCCCTGTGGGGGGGGGGGGCAAGTCCCGTCCTGAGGAGCAGAACTACCTGATGCAGCAGGTAGAGTAGGGGCAGTAGAAGGGGCATCACCAAGCTGGGTCCCAGATGTGCTGGGTCCAGGTGTCACAGCCAGAGGAGCCATGGTAGGTGGATCACCTGGAACCAGCCCAGCTTATCACACTGTAGTAAATTAGATATAAAGATAAGTTAAGGTTAGTAATAACCAAATAACCAAACTATTGTTAGCATTAACATAATGGAACATAATATTGATTAATCCAAATAAATATTAAAGTATATTATGTGGAACACAACATTAAATAACATAACAGTAAGTATATTAACAGCAGACCAGAATGAAATAACCCATAACGCCAACAAAACAGTTAGTTTAATAGAATATACTAATATTAAATCATAATAATAATTAACATTAATAAATTAAAGAAGATAAGGGGTGGGGAGAGAAAGAAAAACATAGCAGTAGTGAAGTCGCAGATGATATTACTACACAGACTGCTAATACATACTTCTATAGGTGTGCAGTGTCAGTTGTGAGCACAGTGACTCAAATTCTTCTGTAGATGATGTAGCACGTACATACCTCACAAGCTGTTAGCATGGGACAGTATGGGCCAAGCACTAACAAATGCAGGTACACAACTACATGGAACTGTTGCACATAATATGCACATAGATAACTAGCAAGGTGTTCTTTGAATAGATTTGCAAGTACATTGCATTCCAGTTAATCATTTATCTGCTAATCACAGACCAGACAGACTGGGCAGTTGTCATTACATTACAAAAAAATCATGACATTTGAGAGGTATGTTTGTGTACATGAAGTAGACTAGACAGCCATCCTGTCTTAGTTGGCATGCATGGGAGTAGAACCCAAAAGCTGTGACTGCAGGGGACATGTGCACATTATGTAACAATCGAGTGCAGTGACATTAGAACACATATGCATTGAATACAGCCCTGCTGCACTTATTGCAACATATTGTTATGAAACTTGTTACCACTCCCACAAGAGGGGAAAACATACTGGACCTGATCATCACCAACATGGGGACTCTATGCTCCAGACCAGAAGTGTATCCCTCACTGGTAAGATCAGACCATAAACTAATCTCTCTGGATATTCACATCCCGACCCCACCCCCTGCCCAGAAAACCACAGTGAAAAACTTCTCTAAAGCAAATTTCACACTCCTCAAAACTGAGGTGGAATCCTTCAAAGCCCCCGGGCCTGTGGAAAATACGGCCCAGACCGCAAAATCCTTTATAAACGCATTCTATGAACACCTTCAGGAATGCATGGATCATGCAATCCCAAATAAAACCAAGACCCAATCCTCCAAAGGCAGACGTCCTGTCTGGTGGACCCCAGCCATAAACAAACTATACAATAGAAGGAGGAAGCTACTACATGATAGAGCAAAAATCCCAAAAAGGGAAGGCATCTCTGATCAGTGTTAGCAAAAAACTACGGGCACTCATAAAATTGTCTAAGGCCAGCTTCGAGAGAAAAATTGCACAGGACACTAAGGATAATCACAAGGCTTTCTTTAGTTATGTTAGGAACCTGGGTGGGAATTCCCAGATATGCTCAGAATGAGTCCAAAATGACAAAAAATACACCGAACCCACAGACATTGCCAACATCCTAGCTGACAGGTTCAGCGCAAACTCCCCCCACCAAAAGGGCAAATATCTATCCCAGCAGAGTGCTGCCCCCCTGACATCTCAGATACTCAGGTAAGAGCCGCCCTCTCCAAAGCAAAAAACACAGCATCAATGGGACCAGACGGTGTCCCGGGCTGCGTCCTACATGAACTCCAAGAAGAGTTAAACCCAAATATAAAACTACTGTTCAATCTCAGCCTTACCACAGGATATGTACCCAAAGAGTGGCGTACAGCAACAGTGGTCCCTCTCCACAAAGGTGGTGCCTCAACGGATCCTGGAAACTATCGCCCCATAAGCCTGACTAGCTTGGTCTGCAAAGCTATGGAAAGGATCATCATGGACCTCATAAAAAAAGATATTGGGGACCTACAGACAGTTGATCCTACCCAGTTCGGCTCTGTTAAGGGCAGATCCTGCCTCTTAAACCTGACCAATTTCTTTGAAACAGTCACCAAGGTCATTGACGAGGGGAAGGTGGTCCACACAGCCTACCTGGACCTCGCAAAATCCTTCGATACAATACCCCACTCGGGCATTATAGATAAGCTCACCAGCTTAAATATAAACCCCTATGTCACTAGATGGGTTGCAAACTGGCTCAAGGACAGAACCCACATGGTTAGAATTGCTGGAGCCATGTCAGACTCCAAACCAGTTACAAGTGGCATTCCACAAGGCTCAGTCCTGCGACCTCTCTTGTTCGGTATATATTTCTCGGAGGTACAGGCCAACATGGAAGGACTGTGGCTGACCAAGTTCGCAGATGACTGCAAACTGGGCGCTATAATTGACTCTCCAGCCGACACAAGCATCCTCCAAAAGGGCCTCATAGAAACAGACAACTGGTGCCAGAGCCATGGCCTCAAGCTAAATGCCAAAAAGTGTATAGTCATCCCCTTTGGCAAAAACAAAGTGCCCACAAATTACCACATAGGTGGTAATCCATTAAGTACGGAAGAAGTAATTAGGGACCTGGGGACCCAAGTTGGTAGCAATCTCTCATTTGACAACCACGTGGCCAAAGTGGTTAGAAAAACATTGTATATAGTCCACCTAATCATGAAGGGATTCACATCTAGATCAGGAGAGGTCATCGTGCCTCTTTACTCATCCCTCATCAGGCCCATAATTGAGTACAATGCCCCTTTTGGGATGTACCTTACAAGACACCTGCAGCAACTGGAAAGACCCCAAAAGTACCTCACCAAGAGGATCAAAGGGCTCAAACAGATGCCATATGCTGCCCGGTTAAAGAAACTCCAGCTCTACTCAGTGGCATACCACCTGCTCAGAGGCGATCTGTGCCTGACGTATAAAGCCATGTCCAACACGGAATTAATGGACATGCTGCACCTCAGAAAATCCAAATCCCATCGAGCTACGTGCTCGAGAGAATTGAACCTCAGCACTGAAATAAATAGGACATGCTGGAGGGACAGATTCATAACCCAGAGGCTCCCTTCACTCTGGAATATAATCCCAGTCCAGGTTAGGCAGAGTCCCTCATTGACTCTCTTCAAGAGGAATCTTGATGAGTGGATGGGGGATCTTAGGTTTACCCCGGGTATCACTTCTGTGTCACTGTTAGATAGAGGCACAGTATACTAACCTCGAAAAAGGGCATAGCAAAATTAATTTAAAATGGGTGGCGAAAGCCAAATACACTCTGGCTAGGCTTATAAATGCCCTAGGGCAGATAGCCTAGTATGAACCTATGAACCTATGAACCTATGAAACCATGATCATGCTTCACACTTTATTGTTATTGCTCCTTACAATCTGTGAAATATATACATGGTATCTGTCCAGAATGTGGGCTACCTTACCTATATACCTTGTTCCTGGAGTGGGAGGAATAGAGAGCATTATGTGACTAAAAGTTGGCTGCAGACAGCCCTGAACCATACTGTGGGTTGTGCAATATGTTTATCAGGCAATTACTTTTGCATTCTTTATTTATTTCAGTTTTACCATTGACTGCAGCAACATTAGAACAGACATGCAGTGAATACAGCCGTACTGCACTTATTACAACACATTAGTTAGCAAACCACATTCCTGCTTTACATCTTATTGCTTATTGTTATTGGTATTGTTTATTGATTATTGCATTACAATTATCAGAAAATATCTGGACTTACCACACTTACAGCGCATCCTGGCCACGTGCCCAGTATGAGACTGGACATTGCAAGCCCGTTCAGTTGCAGTTGTTAGAAGAGAAGCACACCATTATGCATACCAGTTTTGCATGGATTCAGCTTGTATTTTAGTAAAGTAGTAGCAAACATACTTACATATCAGTGGGGCATGCCCATCCCTAGCCTCTTGGACCCAGGTGTCCAAGGTTCCCCTCTTAGGTTCATAGGTTCATAGGCTGGTACTAGGCTATCAGCCCTAGGGCCTATACAAGCCTAGCCATAACAATTCCCTGGCTATTTCTTCCCACACTATTTACTTCCCTGGACCCCTGTCTAGCAGGGTGACTGACGTGATCCCCAGGGTGAATTTCCTTTCTCCCATCCAATCGTCAAGGTTCCTTTTGAAGAGGACCAAAGAGGCACTCTGCTTGACATGTATGGGCAATCTATTCCAGAGTCTGGGGAGTCTCTGGGTCAGGAACCTATCCCTCCAGCATGTTTTGTTTATTGTGATGACAAGGTTTAGATCCCTGGAGCGTGTGGCTCTGAGGGATTGGGATTTCTTTAAGTGTAGCATGTCCAACAGCTCTGGGTTTGACATGGCCTTGTATGTTAAGCAAAGATCGCCTCTGAGTAGACGATATGCGACAGAGTATAGCTGGAGTTTTTAAGGCGGTCAGCGTAGGGCATCTGCTTTAGGCCTGTGATTCTTTTAGTGAGGTATTTCTGTGGCCTTTCCAGTTGTTGCAGATGTCTTGAGAGGTACATACCAAATGGGGCATTGTATTCTATAATGGGTAATATAATGAGTACAGTGGGACAATGACCTCATTTTTTCTGGATGAAAAGCCCTTAGTGATGAGGTGTGCCACATAGAAAGATTTCCTGACTGTTGTGGCAATGTGGTTATTGAAGGTGAGACCACTGTCCACCTGTTTCCCTAAGTCTCTTATCAAACTTTTGGTGTTTAGTGTACTGCCACCTATACGGTAATTCACAGATACATGTTTTTTCCCAAAGGAGATAACTATACATTTCTTGGCATTGAGCTTGAGCCCATGGCTCTGGCACCAAGCATCTGTTTCTGTAAGGCCCTTTTGTAGAGTATCCACATCATTTGGGGATTCAATAATGGCTCCCAGTTTGCAGTCATCTGCAAACTTTGTTATCCAGAGTCCCTTAGTGTTGGCCTGTACTTCAGAGAAGTAGATGCCAAACAAGAGCGGTCCCAGGACTGAACCCTGAGGTACTCCACTTGTCACTTGTCTGGAGCTGGATTTGGAGTCGGCTACTTTTACAGTGTGGGTTCTATCAGTAAGCCAGGTAGCAACCCACTGGGTGATGTAGGGATTAATGCCCAGCTTAGTAAGTTTATCTATGATTCCAGAGTGTGGGACGGTGTCAAAGGCCTTGGCAAGGTCTAGATAGGCTGTGTGGACCACCTTACCCTTGTCCATGACTCTGGAGACTGATTCAAAGAAGTCAATCAAGTTCAGGAGACAAGATCGTCCCTTCACAAACCCAAACTGGGTGGGGTCCAGTGTTTGAAGGTTGCCAATGTCTTTGTTTATAAGTTCCATGATAATACACTCCATGGCCTTGCAGATAAGGCTTGTCAGACTGATGGGATGGTAGTTTCCGGGATCCAAGATGGATCCCCCCTTGTGGAGTGGGATAACTGTAGCTGTGCGCCACTCAGTGGGCACGAAACCTGAGATGAGGCTATGATTAAACATGACACTTAGGTGAGGTGCCAGTTCATATTGTAGTTCATGTAGTACACAGCCCGGGATGTCATCTGGTCCCATGGATGCTGTATTCTTTGCTTTGGAGAGTGCGTTTTTTACCTGTGTGGCCTTTATTACCAGAATTTGGCAATCTTCCGTTATTGAGATGGGCCATTTAGGGGGTGAGAGGGGGGTGAAGTTGGCACTGAATCGATCTGCCAGGATATTGGCAATATCCTTGGGATCAGTATATTTAATGCTATTCTGCTTTAGCTCAGAGCAGATCTGAGCATTGCCATTTAGATTCTTCCTTCACTTTGGGTCATCATAGTGATGATTACACTGCTGATCAGTGCGGGAGACACCAGTAGCACTGGTAAGATCCATGGCCAACTAATCCCAGGCTTCAGCTTTACAGTCTAAGCCCTGGTAATCACCCTGCAACAGCCAGGGTTCATAGTTTTGGACCAGGAGTCCAACAAACACTATGGACTCCTGCACACCTCACCTCTGTGCCCAAAAGCACACTTCCTCACCAACACCACCAGGCATATCAACAGGTTAATAAGACTCCAATGAATGCTGCAGAATTCCTGCCTACTGGTCTTAATATAGGCTGTTTTCCCACCCTTACATGCCATACTGTAACATTCAAAAAAGCGCCATGTTGCTTACCATTCCACAATCCTGCTTAGCAGAGCTGAGCATCACATAAATTTGCACAAACATGTTTTATCAAAGCTTAGCAATGCACAAACAGGAGTAGCCACTAACTACATTTAAGCAGTGATTAGCACAGTGCAGCTTTTTCAAATTAACACATTTGTTTTTACATTAAACCACACTTTAGCTCAGCTCACACATTTCCACAGCAATAAATGTAAAAAGGTATGACTGCTGATGACTGAACCCGAGATGTACAATGCTCTAGGCTATGACTCTACCTATTCAGCTACACGGATAGTATGAACACCAGTATACCTTCACATATACTACTAAGCTACCTGTTAGTGTTGCTAAGCACCACAGAGTGCCGCACAAATGGCCATTCATAATATTAAATAAAAACGAGGTAGGCAAAAACACTTAATAAATTACATCCAGTTTCTATTTATAGATGTCTGGCAGATATCACCTGTGCATGTGTAAGTGCAGCTCAGTATTGCTGCACTTCGCGCTGTGCTACAGAAATGAGCATTAAAAGAAAGCAAAATAAATACTTACTTACATCTGGTTTCTATTTTTAGATGTCTGCCAGGTGTCAGCTGTGTATGTGTAAGTGCATCTCAGCAGTGCTGTGCTCTGCACCACCCCATGTAAACAGGCATTAAAAAAATATATTGCAATTCACACATATTTCTAGACTACCAGGGTACATTACAGGTATGTACATTATCCTGTACATAACATCTGTCCAGGAATTCCCTAGACAATCCACAAGCATGGGACACTACACTGCTGCCTACGCGGATTCAATATCCATGTTACTGTGATCTCCCTCAGCAGCATGCCATGATTAATATGCATGATGCGCTGCTGATGAAAAACCATGGCTGTGTACACTGGTACATTCCATGTAGGTGCTACACGAAGCCTACATGGAATTTTTTGAATCCTGCCTTATATGTTTTCCAAGATATAAATATGTCTTTTACTTCTTTCACCACTGTGTCCCATTGTTCCTGTATATATTCATTTTTCCCAAATCTTATTCCTAACACATCCATATACCTGTCATTAAATTCAACACCTCCTATTTCAACTTTAAAACCAAATCCTTTACTTTTTATTTTGTTTATCTCTAATCCAGTTCTTCCCAACATTACATGTAATTGAACATTTATTCTTTCTATCCCTAGTGGATTCTTTGTAATTATTACTATATCATTTGCATAAGTTTATATTATTGGCAGTTGCACTACTTTAATCATTCTATACTCTCCATCTCTTGACATTTTAAGTTCAATCACTATTATATTTATAACCAATGAAAAACTTATACTATTAGCTGGTCACCCTTGTTTTATTCCACATTCTCTTTCTATTTCTTCTCCCATCTATCCATTCACATTTAGTTTCACATAATGTTTTTTCGTACACAGATTTAATTACACATAGAATTTTCTCACTTATATTGTATGCTTTCAAAATTCCCATAGTGATTCATGCTGCATGTTGTCATAACCTTTTGTATATGACCTATCATTACTTTTGTCTCCACTTTTTTATTGATAATGTCATCAATTACCTCTCTTATTAGTCATAGTGGTTCTTGACTACCCTTTACTTTTCTCCCAAACATATTTTGATCAAATACTTTCTCTGCCTTACATTGTAATCTTTAACAATTATTCTCATAAATATTTTAGAGTCTGTGTTATTTAACATTATAGGTCTCCAGTCTTTTATATCTTCTCTGATTCCTTTTTTTAAATATGAATTTTATTACTCCAGTATTTATTTCTTTATATTTAATCCCAGTTTCTAACCATTCATTCATTATCTTGATAAACATTCCTTTTCGCAAATCTTCCATTTCTTTATACATGTTATATTTAATTCCATCTATTCCTGTTGCAGAATCCATATTAATATCTCTCAGGATATCATTTAATTCATTTATATCTATTCTTTCTTTCTAGATGTTCATTATCTTCTTTGTTTAATTTCTTCCTATCATAAGTTTCATCTATATTCACCTCTTTCTTAACAAATGCATTCAATTCATGCTCTTTAATTATTTCATATACCTCGTTTTGGTCTTTAATAAATTTACCTTCCTTGTTATTTAATTCTCTTATTATATTTCCTTCTTTCATTATTTTACAAAAATAAGATGCTACCTCTTCTTGTTTTCCTTGTAATAAATACTTTCATTTGTATAACAGATTGTGAACCTTAATCTGATTCATTTTATACAATTGTTTTCCTTTTCATAAAATATTCTCTCTTTCCCCAATACATACTTAAATATTTCTTGATTCAGCATCATATATTTTTCTTTTTCTTTCCTTCTTTTCTTACCTATGCATTCTAAGAACACTTTTTTATATTTTTCTTTAAACTGTATCCACCATATCATCCAATGTTCATAAAATTCTTTCATATCTATATGCTGTTTCCAGAATGTAATCAGTTTCTTTCTTTCTACTGAATCCAATTCCTTCTCATTCATTCTTTTTATTGATTTTCCTATCTTAATATATTCTTCATTCTCTTGTATTTTCATCCAAATTGCTATATGATCAGAGAATCCATTATACTTAAGTATATTTCTTTTTGTTTGATTTTTAAACTTTCTGACAACAAAAAAGTTTATCTCATTTTTATATAATTTTTCTTACACATCCAATGTTTATTTCCCCATAACTTTAACTTACCACTCCTCATAATTTCCATAACTAATTTTACATCACAATTATTTTTTTCTCTTATATTACAATTAAAATCACCTGCTATTACTGTATTCATATTTACACATACATAGCTGAGTATACTTTTGAACATGTTCTCCCTTTCTTTTTTGCAATGTATGTATATAAGGCAATGATTCTATATACATACTTTTCCATCTTAAATCTAATATTGTTATTCTACCCAGTTCAACTATTGCAACATCTAATATTTTAATGTCTTTTTGACACAATACACATATGCACAAACATGTTTCTTTACCTATGTACCTTATAACATTCCAATTCCAAAGTTTTTCTGTTTGTGTTCTTCTTTCATTTGTTAACAATCTTATGTCCTCTAATATTATCACTTCAGCCTCTATTGCAGCACACCATTGTAATATACAAATTCTCCTCTTAATGTTTTTCAAACTATTTACATTTAAAGCTAATAATTTCAGCTTTTAGGAAAGTAGAGATAGTAAAGAGTAAAGATAGTAGAGCTCTTATCCTTTACCTTTTTATTTTCTCTAAACATTATGTTTCTAAATTTCTTTTTCCTTTCACTAACTTTTTTCCCTATAGAATTCTGTTTACTTTTTACTCAATGCCATTCAGATTCTTCTTCACTGGTCTCATCTGTTTCCTTTTCTTTTTCTTTATCTTGTTCTTTACCTTTGTGCATTACCTCTACATTACTTTCCTTTTGTTGCAGTTGTTTTTGTATAACCATTTCTTCTATCGCTTCTTCCTGTCTACTAATATTTTCATTTTCTTGTACATTTATTTCACATTCTAGCCATGAATGTCCTGTATTACCACATCTCTTGCATTTTAAATAACAGTTTGTTTTTTTTTTTTTTTGCATTATCATTCATTAATTAAGTGATCATCTTTACCTCAAAAATTACAAGTCTTTGGTTGCCCTCTATATCTCACATAAAAACTATTACCATGAACATTAATAATACTTGGTATATGCAACACATTGTCATTTTCCATTTTTAATATAACTCCACATTTCCATCCCCCAGTCCAAAGTCCTCTTTTATCATACACTTTCGTAGTGTCCAGTACTTCCTTACAAATAGTTAATAAAGTCATTTTTAAGTCTGCAGGTTCCACTTCAGTTCTAAATCACACTATTATTCTTGTTTTTGTTTGCCTAAAAATGGTTGCATAACATATTCTTTCCATGGATACACATTATTTTACTGTTCATATTTCCCTATAAAGCTTTTCATATATTGTCTATTCTTAAAAATTAAATCACAAAATGTCTCATTATTAATTAAAATGTATGGTCTTACCTCCTTTGCTGTGACACCTAATGGTGCAATTAAAGTGTCCCACACTTCATACCTGTTTAGCCCTTTATCCTTTGTACTAATTCTGATCGTGTACCTTCTCTTTGTTTCTTTATTTTCTACATTTCTTCCCTCACCTTCTTTGTTTCTGCATACTTTTTCTTACTGGATTCGACTCTTTTCCTTTCTTCTTCGACTATTCTCTCCATTATATTGGTCCATGATGCTGCTGCACTGTTCTCCGGTTCACTTTGATTCAGCAACTGTTCTAAATAATCATCCTGCAACCCTCCAGATTGATGAGTTTTAATAAAACATCAATCCTGCTTCTCTGTCTCACCCTCAAACAACCACTGTTGAAAAATCCCCTCCAAATCAGGTCCCATCTCCTCCTGTACATCAGTCTGCTCCTTTCTTGTTTTCTCCCCCAGTAGGGACTCACTCTCTACTATCACCCTTTTAGTTTCTCCATCCTTTTCCACCATTCCATCAACATTTGCACTATCAGTGCACTGGACTGCATTTTCTATGGCACTGCTGTCTCTCTGGGCTGCCTTCAGGCTTGGAACAGAGACAGAAATTGGATACACCACCTTCAATTCTGTCCCCCTATGTCAAAGACTAGGGGAAGTTCCTAGATGCCCTGGCCAAATTTCCCCTAGTAGTACAAATACCACTTCAGGTCTCTCCTAGAAAGAAGCTATTCCTCTAGTGGGACTAACCTGGTCAACAAAAAGGATAAATAAATACCCTAACTTAGACCATATGCCATGAATGTACTATTTCTTAAAGGTTTTGTTGACATCCACTATGTAGCAAAAAGGCATATGCAATAACATAATTTGTTTATTTAATGAATGGATGAAAGAAGAGATTAAGTCAGAAAACAGCATTACTAACTACCAGTTATCATATACTACCTATTCTAACAGATGCATCATTCTAACTTGTCTCTTTTTTTCACTTTGCTAGAAGGTTTTCAAGGTTGCTCATTGCCTCTTGCTTCTGATCATGACATAATATTACTTCTATACCACTATTAATTATGAACAGTGACACCTTGCACAGGGGAGGTTGCCTTCAATGTACCCAGCAGGTACGTGGACGCTATACTTTGATGTATGCAGGCTTTGGAATAATCACAAATCTGGTGTTTTCAAGACAGTAGCATCAGCAACTGGTTAGCATATTTTATTAAGCTGTGTGCCTCACAGTAGCACTTAGCACATTCAGGGCACTGGAAAGGACAACTTAACAAACAGAGGTCAGACTGAATCTCCCCAAGATCACTAACCATACTAAAAGCCCTTAAAGGTGAACAGATTCAGTGGTTAACTTACATATTATTTATATATCTATAGCTAGATTCCTTTACACAAAGTGAAATTTTAGCTTCTTGACTGAATCCCTATTGCAAGCGCAAGACTGGAAGGCCTTAATACAGTGTTTATATTCAGACTAGCAGCCTTCAATTAATTAATACAATCAAACAGATCATATTAGAACAATCCATCAGTGGAAGTACTGCCTGAATGCTGATTGACCATAGGCTGCCTTTACAAAGTACTGATAATCACTGGCTGTCAAATGCTGCAACTATAGTATGGTTACAAGTGTGTATATGTGTGTGTATGTGTGTGTGTGTGTGTTTGTGTGTGTGTATGTGTGTGTGTGTGTGTGTGTGTGTGTGTGTGTGTGTGTGTGTGTGTGTGTGTGTGTGTGTGTGTGTGTGTGTGTGTGTGTGTGTGTGTGTGTGTGTGTGTATATACACACACACACTAAAAATTGTACACAGACTTTGAAGATTCTATATTGATTTTATATTGATTTTATTTATTTATAGAACATTCTTTTGTATTTGGTGATTTGAGGAAGCCGCCTCTAAAGCTGCCAGAAATACTCTTTTATCAAACAGTGTTTTGTAACAGGGAAGCTTGCATGGCCCGGCTTTAATTCAAGTAATCCTAATACAAAATAGTTGTTAAAAACTGTAAAACTGACAAGAGGTAGAAATGACGAACCTCATGCAAATCTGACATACATCCCCAACCCAGAAGTTTGAAAACATGGGACAAGTACAGTTAATCTCTGCCATAATCATTGTCCACGTTCTCTGTAGATCAAGAAAAGATTCTGCTATACATTCCTATATTCATGACTTGTGATGCAGATATTTGCAACCTACATTCTTCGATGTGAGCCATAATTGTGTCACACCTTATTTCCAGCCTTTCTAATTTCATTAGCACAGATGATTAAAGCCCTGACCCTGGTCCAGGTAACTCAGGTTCAAATAGCAAATTGGGCATCTGTTGGAGATGGATGGGGAGGATTCGTATATATGTCCTGTGGGATGGAACATGATGAATAAATGCAGCAATCCAGCGAAGGAGGGATGATGATGTAAAGGACAGCCCTGGGTGTTAGTGTTTGGTCTCCAAGCCACCTATGCTGTATCCTTCATTCTGGGTACACTCACACAGGGAGGGAGTAGTGGCCCAGGGAGGGGGTTACAGCCTATATTCCCTCATTACCAAGATGCTGACCACTGCACAAACCACATTCATATTAGCCTGGGAGACATCCCGTCTGGATGACTATTAACCCCATGTTGGCAATACACAGTAGGGAAACAAATGAGATCAAGATCAATTCAGGAATGTTTAATAGTCAGTTGCTATAGGGAAATTAGTACATAGAAAAAAAAAATCTTACCTGTAGCCTTGACAGGGAAAGATAGCTGTATTTCCTAGCATTGAACTCTGCCTCCTTTGTTTTTAGAGAGCTGAAGTAACCTTGTTACTGAACCTAAGTCAGCAAAATTATAAAAAGGAATGCAGCTACAGTGCCTGTGATCTAGCAATGACCATGACTTACTCACATAGTACATATTCTATGCCAGCATGATGCATAATCAGTTGCTGTTGTTGTGTCTTTTGGCTTTTCTAGGTTAGGGGTCGCCACAGCGGAACTCCGGTCCGCTGATGATTGGCAGTAGATTTTTACGTGCAGGCTTGCCGGGCCTAACACACAACCATCAATGAAGGAACGCCCATTCACGCATGTCGCTACACAGAAGACGCTCAAACTGAGAATCGAACGGGCAACATCTAACTGTGAGACAACAACGCTACCGCAGCACCACCACCGCAGTATATGATGCATAATCAGTAACGAATCTAAATGAAGAACCTTGCCAAGAGTCAACTCAACAGGTAAGGCAGAGTAGAAGATGACAGTGAATTATTATTATTATTTTTGAAATGTTCATGTTTGTTCACCTACCGTTAATGCCTTCAAGACTCTTACATTCAGCCAGTGCTCCCTATTCCACCCATTTTGATGGGGCAAGAATTGTACAACAGCAGTAAGGGTCACAAAATTGCATGGAGTGGGAAGCTGCCTTACTTGTAACTTCTACATTGCAAAAATGTATTGGATGTAGTACATCACGTCTTGTGCCGATGGAGACACACACACACACACACACACACACACACACACACACACACACACATTACTGTGATTTATTTGAAAATAGAGAAAAGCTCCTTAAATGACCAGGAAGGTGATAAGTAGTTAGCTGTGTAAGGAAAATCAGGAAACAAAACTCTAGAAAATATAAAATATGTGTTTCTTCACTAATGGAAGTACAGTTATGAAAATTGTCTTGCACAGTATCTCCTTTATGTCCCAGAATGATTTTACTAGCAATAAATATTTGCTGACATTCTAACATTCTAATAGCAAAAACGTATTTCAATTTGTGTTTCCTGAAAGGCTATTTAAAATCCTATATTTGGAATGTTTGCAGTTTGCGTCTGATATGACCCCCTTTGCTTGGCTCTGCAGACAGCCTTAAACACAGACGGCAGTGTGACTTCCCTTTTCTGATAATATCCTGTGTTTCAGAATCTCTCTAAAAATTACCTGTTGATGTTAATGATTATGCCTGCATTTCTTCATACCATAAGATGCTTAGGTTAGTCAGTGTAATTTTCAGGAGAGATTACATGATGCTATGAAAAAGCACGCGCTGTGTGTATGACTACATTAAAAGTCATGAATGCATTTCAAACAGCTTTGATAAAATGTAGCAGGAAAGATGAAATGTTTTGTGATTTATTTGATGACTTTCATCTTGTCTGTCATTCTCATTTATAACCAAGGCTTGAAAATCTTAGAATTTCATGGGGAGAGAAAGTTCATTCTCACAGTATCTAAGTAACAGATGATAAGGTTTAAATAGAAGCTCTGCTCACGTCCCTTTGAAGTATGTTTCCAGTCTGCAGAATGAAGCGACTTTGTTCTGTGTAGTTTCATTTCCTTTGCGAGGAACTAATGTCTAGTCTCTGCAACAGAAATTATTTCATTACAGAATACGTAGACAACAATTGCACCACACAAACCTATTAAAGATATTGACATTTTTTGATCCTCAAAGAAATTTCAAGTCTGACACGTCATTGAATATCGAAGCTATAAATGTAAAGTCATACCTGGATGCTGCCAAAACTGCTATTGTGGATATCACAGATAGTCCCATCTCTCATTTTAAGAGAAGTAAACTTTAAGAATATTTTTTCATACTGCCTGAAGCTGAAGAAATGTAATTCATTTTATACAATGTTTGTATGCAAAAACAGCTGGGACTATGTCCAGTAATTATAAAATTATTGAACTATCTGGATAAAATTGACACGACTGTGTGCTACCCAAGCATCAAAGAAGCTGCAGTGGAAGAACCACCCTTCAGAATTTCTAAGGACTTTCCATCAGTGTTTGCAAGCGTTGGGCAACCAATGAAATGTCTGTGGACATTTAATCTCTGCATTTATCAAATTTAAAGTCAAGTATCCAAATTAACTGTCCATGCTACTTTCTGCATGTTTTAACAAATGAACAGTTTTTATTGCTGGTTTATTCTTCATGCCTTTATTTCTTTATTGAGTCATTGCAGATCATAATGTTTATGCTGTTATGTAATGTTACTTTTCACAGTTATCTACAAAATGGTATGAGAATATCCATGATAAATTCCTTATTATTTCAGATGCCTTCTTACATATCCTCAATCCTTAGAAAGTGGATTGTGGAGCAACTAGATGCATTTATATCATATGCAGGAAATGGGCCCAATCTCTAGGTAACATGGTACACTTACCTGTTGGTAACATGGTACACTATTGATAAGGTGGCAGTAACCCTGAGATTTATGTCCACTTTGTTGTACTTGGTCATATTTAGTGCAAACCTTGGCTAAATAGGCCTGCGCATGTGGAAGTGAACAGTATGGTATGAATGATGTAGGGTTGGTTTGATGGTTAGTTTTAAGTGCATTGCGTGTTTTATATATATGTTCCCCTATCCCTATGCTAAGTGTGGCTTTATTATATATAAGATTAGCTGTGAGAGCAGCTTATTGGCTCGGGGCAGCTGCATTCTACTGCACTTCAGTGAGGTGTTATCACCAGATGAGTGTGCTAGTCATTAGTTGTAATTGGCTGAGCAGTGAATTGATTTGTATTTATTTTTGGCCCTCCTCTTTTAACAGTGTAGAGAAGATGTGCAGCAAATGATTGCAGATGCAGCATGCATCAGAGACGACATAGGATTCAAGTTGTCATACTACCAGCTAGTCACCATCATTGCTGGCTGACCATCAGTATTAAATCCAGAATGAGTATAAATAGTCTGGCAGTTTAATGTAAAAAAAAAAAGTCACCCTTAAGGCATGCCTCTTAAACTGACACCACCATAAAAAAACACATAAACCTCTTTACTTTATAGCCATCAAAGTCATTACTACAGTATTATTGGAATACTTCATGACACCCAAATACAACTTCCCAAACAAATGCAAAACACATCCACACAATAAAATGTTAATCATGTCACAGCTTACCATGTTCTACTTCCTTCTTTCCTCTTCACCTCCCTCACTCCCTACAACCATTGCCAAACATCTTTAAAAAAACACCCAACCCATCATCACAACATTACTCCAATTTCTATAGCTTCCACATCAATAAACTACCACCCCCAAAGAACTGACAAGACCTAACCTCAGATCCTCCAAACTTTCCAGACTCCACCTCATTATTATGAACTTACCAAACTCCATCTCCAACATAAAAATTCTGCCACCATCACTAAGTGACCACTGCCTAATCACTTTTACAATTAACGACCATCATATAAAATTACCACCAATATAAAAAACCTTCAGTAACCAGTATAGCACTAATATTGGCAAACTCAAAAAACTTCCTCACAGCCCACAGTTGCAACCATATACTTTCCTTAGTTGACAATAGAGCATCTATAAGCCTATAAAACTTTCTACTACAAGACAAATTCATTCCACTTATCCACAGGCTTTACAGACCCAACAGAACTGAAGGGCTATCCACCAAACACAAGCATCTTCTAACTCTAAGGCATGAAACATGGCAAAAATGGAAACAAACCCCCACAACTAACAACCACCCTTCCTTTAGATCTTTACATATCCTAGCCAAAACGTCCATCTGAAGGCACAGAAGAAATCTCCAAACAAACAACTTACTCACTTAAATTCACCCCAAACACTTTAGGAAAGAAGTTAACTTTCTTACAGGAATAAAACCTCCTCATGGCACTCTCTCTACAAACACCATTCAGTGTGGCACAAAAAAATGTATACAGAAGATTTCCTTAAAGAATTCAGCAATTTCCCATTAATAAACTCCACACACCTCACAGGGAATGAATTTCCCACTCCATCATTCTTCCAGCTTCTACTGCAAATGCATATTTTCAAAAGAAGTTTCTACACCCCTCCTGGATCTGACAACATAATGCCCTGATTTATATATCACTGCAGAGATAATCTTTGCCTTCCTTTTACCCAAATATATAATGCATGTCTTACAACAAACATCATGCTACAAATTTGGGAAAACTGCTCTAATTAAATCCCTTCCAAAGCAAACCAGCCAAAAAGATGCTTCTCACTTCCATCCAATATCCACCCTCCCAACGCCCAACTCTGGAGAAAGCTTCTAGAAAAGCTAATCTAAATGCAACTAACTCTCTCTCTCTTATATATATATATATATATATATATATATATATATATATATATATATATATATATATATATATATATCCACCAATAACATCTGTATCCACCAATAACACCTGCTCTCCTCCAGACAGCATGGATTCTGACCTGGATGAGGATGAAATACTATGACAGCACATTGGTCCCTAGCTGATGACATCCTGAAAAATACTGCTAAAGGCCTCCTTACAGGTGTCCTATTTATAGATCTGAAAAAGGCATTTGACCTCACTGACCACTATCTTCTCCAAAACAAATTAACAGAAATGCATATAAGCCCAGACACCACTTCCTCATTTATAAATCATCCTCACTGATAGACACTTCATAGTTAAAATTGGATCCTCCCAATCAGAATCTCTATTTATTAGCAAATGAGTAGCATAAGCCCCTATTATCCCCCCCCCCTCATTTTCGTCATATTCACTAACAAACGTCCTGTGACCTCCACCATCTCATCATGTATGCTGATGACATGGTCATTTACCAGTCAGGTCACCCTCACACCAAAATTCATTCGCAAATCCAGTCTGACTCACTTGAGGGGATAGGTATTCTATGTGCTAAATGGAACTGCATAAGAGGGTGTCACATCTCGACCAGCTCTTGCATGCTGCATCTATCTTCATAAAATGGTCTGGAATTTCTTTGTCTTGGAGGACATTTTATTTATTTTATTTATTTTACATTTGTTGACCGGGCTAGTCTAACTGGATATATGTCCATTTTCAGTAGAGGCCCGGGGAGATAAGCTCCAAGAGAACAGCTATCAAAAACAAACAAACATAAACAAACAGCTAATATACACACAAAATTCATAAACATTATTAACAGGTAAAATAACTTTAAAAGAATAGATTCAAAGATTATCATATAAGCTAGACAATCAATTTATAGTATAGAGTAATGTAGTTAAAATTATAGACAACAGGTTGTTACAAATACAAGAAGACAGGCATGATAAACAATAGTTACTATATTAAAAGTAGTCTCTATGATGCTAAGCTTTAAGAAGATGCAAATAAGGGTGTATAGTAGGACTAGGGAATGTTGTATTCAAGGAGAGTAGGACTTGAATAGAGAAAAGAAGAGGGTAGGCAGAGGCAAGATAGAAGAGCTAATTGCTTAGTCAGGCTTTGTACAGGGGCACAACCAGTGTGATTTGAGGAAGAGTTTGAGTTTACTTTTGAAAAGTGATATAGAGGGGAGAGAGGTAAGTTCATGAGGAAGTAGGTTCCAGGATTTTCCAACAGCACTAGAGAAGAGAGAGTCCCCAGCTCTGTTGTTGGATTTTGTAATATTTACAATCAGTTTGTGTGATGATCGTAGGGTCTTTAGATTGGTATAGGGGGTGATGAGGGTAGAAGGTATGGGAGTATTTGTTGGTTGGTAAAGGGTCTTATGGGCCATGGCTAGTTGGTGGAAATTGAGCTAATTTTGCATTTCAAGCCAACCAAGTTGATTCAGATTATGACAGTGGTGGGTTCTGAAAGGGTTTCCTGTTGCAAATCTGGCTATGTTATTGTAGGAATGTTCCATTTTACTGAGGTTGTTTTTAGTTAGATTTGTAAATATGGGTGAGGCATAGAGGAGAGTAGAGATTAGATGAATGTGAGCAATGGTTATTCTAGCTGAAGGAGAAAGGAAGGATTTGACCCTATAGAGAGAGCCAAGTTTTTTGTTAACAGTTTTTAGAGTATTATTGATATGGGTGTCAAAGTTGAGTTTGTCATCTATGGTGATGCCTAGTAGTTTTGTTGTAGGTTCTGGGGATACAAGAGTGCCATTGTTGGATGTTACAGTGAAATCTTTAGGGGAAGACCTACGCATAGGAGTAAAAAGGAGGAGTTTAGTTTTTTTGGGGGTTCAAGAGGAGACATTTTTCAACTGTGTTAAACACTGTTTGGGTAAGGGAGTGAAGTTCAGATGTGGTTGAGGATGAGCAAACTAGAGTGGAGTCTTCTGCATATTGGATGCATGTTGCTTGGGGAATTGCTAGGTGAAGGTCATTGATAAATAAAGTGAACAGTAAGGGTCCTAAGATGGACCCCTGAGGGACACCAAGGTTAACTGGCAGGTGGGTAGATAGAGAATTATGCCAAAGAACAGCCTGTTGCCTGTTTTCTAAGTAGGATTTGAACCAATTTATAGCAGGTTTATCCAGTGACAGCGATGTAAGGATGTGTAAAAGTACCTGATGATTTACCATATCGAAAGCTTTAGACAGATCGATGAACAAAGCAAAGGACAGAATATTTTGGTTTTGGTTTTTGTTGTTATGATCTGTAAAGGAGATGAGGGCAGTAGTAGTGCTGTGGGAATGTCTGAAACCATGTTGACAGCTGGATAGCAACTTATTATGGATAAGGTGGTCTAGCATTTGCTTATGGATACATTTCTCCATGATCTTTGCCAAAGGAGAAAGTAGGGCTATGGGACAGTAGTTGGAGAAGTCAGTAGAGCTTCCGCCTTTATCTAGGGGGATAATATGGGAGACTTTCCAGATACTTGGGATGTGTCCTTTAGTGATGGTTCTGTTAATCAGGATTGAAATGGGATAGGCAATGGATTTAGCTGCCTTTTGTAGATATTCAGCAGGTAGCTGGTCTGCTGAGGGAGAGGATGGTTTCCCATTTTAAATGCAAACAGATGACTTGGAACTGCCAAGGGTGATGGCTCCCACCTCTGTGACTACCAGCCATGACAACAACCTCTTACATATACATATGGATATACATATGCATATACATATTTACCAACATGGCAGCTACTCTGTACATGGTTTGTTGTCTCTGACCCATAACTCTAGGTCTTTATGTCAGTAGCATCTCTCTGCTTGAAATATATGTTTCTAAATTACCCCTCCAAATTATTTATCATCATTTACAGTCACCATTACCTTAAATGCAATAATGTTGCTCATTTCCATGTTATTATACCACCATTTGCATATTATCCAGGCAGTGGTAGTTCTTGAACATCGCAATTGAACTCATTGTGCCCTTGCATCACCTCCACACAGTGTGTGGCCCCTCTTCATGCAAGATCAGCTACCACAGTGAGAAAAATGTTTCCAATAACCAGGGAATGTTTTCAAACATGTTCTGATTTATTGTACATATTATTTATTTAGCAATTTAGATACACTGTCTGTTGTACTTATACTATTTTTGCTACTGTTCACTTTGTTTTGTACCCTCATATCAGATCTATTATGTTGTTGCTTTTATGGTACAGTTGCACCTTTGTATTATAGCTTTGTCTCTTTTTTTTTCATGAGACAGGCCTGAAATTGATCAAAACTAAAATAAATATGTAAATAAAAATAAGAGATTGCTATGGTAAAATCTTATTTTATAGGTAGTTACTAGACATGATGCAATGCAGGAGACAGTTGAGGAGCATAGTCTAGTGTCGCAGCTACAGCAAAGCACTGTCTGGTTAAGCGACTTTCCCAAGGTCATTGTATGTATGTGCCTTTCGGCTTTTCCCAGTTAGGGGTCGCCACAGCAGAACTCCGGTCCGCTAATGATTGGCAGTAGAGTTTTACATGCTGGCTTGCCAGGCCTAACACACAACCTTCAATGAAGGAACACCCGTTCACACATGTCGCCACACAGAAGACACTCTAACTGAGAATCGAACCGGCAACGTCTAACTGTCAGGCGACAACGCTACTGCAGCACCACCACTACAGAAGGGAAATGAAAACTGAGGGATTCATAACCTGTACACAGTTAAAAAAATGCTAACAGCCTATAGCCTTAATTCTCTGTACCAACTGCAGGACATTTTAGCTCTTTATCAAGGAAAGAACTCAAACACATTTAAAGCTCTGTCAGTCAGACACAGACTATGTCATATATGTCATGCCCCTGGAAACATAAGCACGCTGCTGGAGAACAGACTATGATATTCCTTCAAGGACATTTACCAAAATAACAGACAGCTTGGTACACGACAGTATCATATAAATCACAGATGTTGCTGCTAACATTTCAGTTTGTTTACCTGAAGATTCAGCTTTACATCATTTTGAAGGTTTTAGATGTAGCAGCCCAAATGCATTGAATCGAAGTTACCTGAGAGCTGACATGTGCCACTTCTGAGAAGTACTGCTCTGGGAGATGCAGCTTTAATAAACACTTAGCTCGTTCTGCTGAGAGGCATGTGGGAAGGCAGCCAATTTCAGTAGCACAGCTGCATGATAGATAACGTGAGTGCATCCATTCCTTGTTGATTGCCTGAAATCTCTGTAGTGATATATAATGGTCTTATCATCCTTTTTGTAAGCTCTGTGGAATATTAGTTTTTGGAAGAAATCCAGATTGGCCGCAAATCACGATGTATTAACGATAAGGTAAACAACACTGTGCCTGGGACAGACAGTCCAAAAAATTTATTTCTTACATTCAGCTTTATACTCACAAGTGGACTTTTATAGACAGCTAGTCACTAGTTCTGGGACCAACAAAAGATTGACATTTTATCTAAATACAATTTTTCCTTATTACTTTTCAACAAAGGCCCATAATGCATGCAGTTAACATTAGGTGTACTCCATGGTCATATGCATGTCACTTTCAGTCTGTCATAGCTAGTTTTCCATCTAATCTTTCTGCAGTGTGATTCTGATACTTTTCTGTGGCATCCCACTGGTAAGATACACATAGTTTCTTCCTATAATGCCCAGATGACTGACCGTTTTCTTTACCATATCATAGCCATCAACCAGTAGTCTATATCCAATTCTGCCCACGGTCATTCACCATTCACTGGATAAATATGCATTTTATGAATCTGCACTCATCCAGTTATTTTTTATTCTGTATTAATATCTGCACTAGTAGATCAGCCACACTTATTTCTTCATTTGAATCAAATACTGTTTTTAAAAAGATATCACATTGATGATAAAGGACAGAATAAAACTAAGAAGCATTGTTGGCAAAACACAGACAGTTAAAGCTGATACCACTTACATACTGTGTAAATCTGACCAAATAATGTAACCAGACTACTCCTACTGCTCTGGGCTACCCTGAAAATCATGCTCTTACACTTACTAGGTCTTACCTTTTTAATGAGTTTATACCATTAAACAAAAGGTGTAAAAAGCAGTGCATTTTCTATGGCTTATTTGTCAAACTATAACCATACACTAAACACTATCATAGGGCATCCTGCAAAACATAGGAAAGAACTGGTATGCCTCTCTTTAAAGTGCAGACAAATAAAGAATGCATGTGCACCCTTTAGCTGAAGAATATATATTTAATTCTGTCCTGATATTTTATGCAATACTAACCACTCTGTATCATTTTATATATGTATTATTTGATGATTTAAAACACCCCAAAATGTTGTGATAGAGTACAGCACTGTTGGGATTATGTGTTCAGCCTGTCTTTCTCACACAATGCAGTTTGTGTTCCTGTAATATTGCATAGCTTGAGTGACTTGAGGACCACAATTTCACATGCTTTTCATCTAGTTTTACTTAAAGATCAGTGCCCTCAATCATATCACTGAATACATTATCAGCATTTCTTTGTCTCTGCTTCACTTTGATTATTGGTTAATATTTCACTTATAAGATGACTTTCAGGTGCAGTTAAACCTTCTGTCAAATTACAGGATTTGTTACATTTCCACAACTGATCCCTAACACCATGCCTAACCATCCTTTTCAATGTACCATAACTGTCTTTTATTATGGCTTTGTAGTTTTCCATCAACTTTCTAAAAGCAGGACTGTTTAAGAAATCCACATATTTCATACAAGGTGAGATACATTTCTACAGAAAATGATATGAGATTCAAAGTGCAAAAAAAAAAGGATGGGCTATCAGATGTCTCCTGCTGTCTGTGATGATTTGAATTAAGAAGCAATCACTGTTTTGTTAGAATTTAGCCAACTAAAAGTTGTGAATATGGTGGGAAAAGTAACATAACTGTTGGCAAAGAAAGGTAATATGCATGTTATTTGTTCCATCAGATAAAAAGTTCAGTTGTACTGCTGATGTGGGGAAACTAAGTACAGCCCTGGTTGTAAGCAGTAGGCAGCTATTTAGCCATGGGTGTAGTGCAAGATTACGGGAAACAGAGCCTCCCTACAGTAGGCACTAGTTAACATGGAAGACTGTTAATAAAGGTATTTAACAGCACAACACCAGCTGTAAGCATTAGGATAGCTGCTTAACCATGGGTGGAGTTCATGGCTAAGGGAGGAGGAGACTCTCCCACATAGGCACCAGTTAACATGGAGGACAATTAATGAAGGTATAGAATGCAATACATTGCTATTTTGTGTTAGTGTAGAGGACTAAAGCTCTGCCAGGGTGAGTAGTTTTCTGAGTCAAGGGTACAGGGTTTGAAATTCCTTTCCCCAGGCCCATAATCAAGTACAATGCCCCCTTCTGCATGTACCTAACCAGGCACTTACACCAACTGGAGCAGCCCCAGAGGCTGAAAAAAATACAAAGCATAAGACACATATTTTATGCAGACTGTCTAAAGGCGGTATCCCTTTACTCCTTCTCATATTATTTATTGAGAGGGGGCTTATGCTTGACCTTCAAGGAATTTGCTGATCCAGCTCTGATGAAAATGTTACATACTCATAAGAAAAAGTATACAAGGGTCACTCATTCATTCCATGGACCTGAACCTTATTTGTGACTCTAACAGAACTTGAGAGACAGATTCATCTCCCAAAGGCTGCCTCATCTATGAAATAAACTCCCTCTCTTCATAAAACAAAGTTCATCCTTCACTATCTTCAAAAGTAATTTGGATAAATGGATGGGAATCGTAAATTCACCCTGGGGTACTGCCCATGTCCCTTATGGAAAGAGGCAGTCTGTAAAATGACTCAGGGCTCCATCACCCAAAGATGCATTACCCTGATCTACCCCATCCATATCTTGGGAATTAAGATATGATATTGTCATATCATGGGCATTATTGGCTAGGCTTGTAAAGGCTCTTGTAACATTAGCCTAGTATGAACCTATGAACTGAACAGATAAGTATAATATTATAATTGCAAATTAAAAAAAAAATGCTCTGTCACCTAATTCAAAAAACTACTAATGCTTCAGCAACAGAAACCTTTTATCTGAAATCTCAGGTTTTTATCATCTCCCCCTCCCCATAACATCAGTTTTTTAAAAGTGAAAATGATTCAGGATTTTTTCCCATGGATTCACCCAATGAATCCAATAGTGTTCTCTGGAAGCAACCCAAATTATCTTCAGTCAGAGGTCCAGTCTACTCACTTACTGCCTGTAGTGAATCTGCAGGTTCCAAGAAGGTTTTTGCACAGAAAATATCACCTTAAACCATGCTAGATAACCATGTGATATTTTCTGTCTCTTCTGACACAACTGCATAACTCAGATAAAGTGACCCCTCTTTTGTTTTGTTTTACCACTACAATCTTGTTCACAAAACGTTGGAACAGTCCTACAAATCATCTTATTCTCTGGTTGCCACATAAGGAAATATCTGTTTCTCTCAATATAACATTCACAAAATGAACAATAAATTGCCTCAGTCTCTCCAGATTATTAACTGGATCTGGGAAAAACATGCAAGAAGGTTTCTCAGTCACCAGCTATTGCACAGCAATGCTAGTCCACTGAGCCAATAAAATCATTATGAAACCCATTGGATCTTTTGCTTCCTCTCTTTCAAGAATGCTTACTGTCTTCAATGTATGTTAACCTGTTTTTTCAAGCAAGTTGTTTTTTTACCTAATTACCAGTTTTATAGCTATGCACCTGTTTGGAGCCCCTTAGCAACTATATTATTGCTTCAGAATGATCTGTTAGAGCTTTTTTTCAATAACCTTTATTCTTTCCTCAATAGCTCTTTCATAGTCATCCAACTTGGTTTCAGTAAAATGTTTTTTTTTTTTTTGCATCAGTCATCATTTAAAGTGGATCTTGATGACCTATTAGGCATTAGTTATGCATATCAAAAAATGCCCATACATTCTGTTTCCTTCTCTGCCCTTGTTGTAGCATTACAACTTTATTTTATTATTATACCTTTTTTTTTTTTTTAGCATTGCAGACCTCATCCAGTACATTTGATCTTATCTTACATCTCCTTTCACATTTGTTTTACACTTCAATCCAGGATCACTTCACTGGACTTCTTACAAGTACAATGAGATCAGGGGAGCAAACCACAACATGAACTCTTGCAGCCCACCATAGCTGTAAGTCCACAAGGAGGACAGTAGTCTTAATGTATAAGTTTGAAAGTCAGGAGGCTAATAGTCAAGTCATTCTGGCCTTTGCAGTGTTCCAATCGGGATTACTTAGAGTCTGACAATAATTTTCTCTATATCCACACAAGGAGATTAAAAGGAGATTTTGTTCTCTGTGATTTGAAGGATTTCTATATATGAAGAGAAAAATGAAGTCAATTATGAGGCATGCATATTCAGTTAAGTACTAGGAAAAACAAACCTTTGGATATTCTTCCTATGAATGCAGAGTTGACATTTTATAGCAAAATGTAAGTTGTTTACTTACATATTTTAAATTTCTTCAAATATTTATGATTTCTAAAAGAACAGGAGCATGGACAATCCCTAACTCAAAATAAAATTGAAGTTCATTAAGTTGTTGTTGTTGTTTGTCTTTCGGCTTTTCCCGGTTAGGGGTCGCCACAGCGGAACTCCGGTCCGCTAATGATTGGCAGTTGGTTTTTATGGTGTCCAGTTGCCCGCCCGATGCTTAACCTTCAACAAAGGCACGGCCATTCAACGCATGTCTTTCGTACGCTCACTTGACCGCGGGGAGGACATGGGACATGCAGACTCCACACAGAAGGCACTCCCAACCCAAGCCGAGAATCGAACGGGAGAACCTCTTGCTGTGAGGCAACAACGCTACCGAAATAAAATGTTTAATGGGTTAAAGTTAAGGCAAACAGCAGTGGTGACAGGAAAAAAATCCTAGAATATCTTTCTTTGGATTTTTATCCTCGAGATAGTAATTTGGCCTTTTTCATGACTCAGTTGTAAAGTGGTTTGTCGTTTGTTACTGTTTCATGGTGAATGCTATGTGATTTATTAACATCTGATGAACTTTATACATCTATAAGCATTCATAATCTATGAATGTGGAATACTGTCACATGGTTTTTTGTAACCTATTCATACCATACTTAGATTCTGACCTTTTTGACAGTTCTCTGTTATGGATTTGCATGTTTAATAGTAAATTACCCTTTGTTCCATACAATTTGTTTTCTTAACTTTTTGTTCTATTGCTGTGATTGATTTTTATATTGGTATGACTGTAAACTTTGTCTATATCAGTGCCGGTATGTAATGTATATGTTGTTAGGGAGCATGCTGTTGGTGATTAGTTCTTGAGATTTCTCCAATAACCATTTTGTTATACCCTTTAAAAGTGAAGGAAGGATCAAGTCAGATGCTCAAATATCTATGCTGAAGTGCAGATGATTAAACACCTGGATTTCAGTATCATTCCTGGGGTTTTGAGGGTAGCAAAGAACATATAGAGAGCTTTAGCTAGTCTTTTCAATGAGCTGTCTATTATGTAGCCTGCAACAAAGAGTCTGAAATTCCTTTCAAATTTACTTCTATATTTTGACTACCAACTGTATAGTTTTAAGAAGAGCAGCACCTCAGCATACATGATTACCCAAAGTGGAGGTAGGTCTATAGTAAGACTGCATAGAAATTGAGTAAATAATATAGAGTCCAAAACTAATGCTAATGTCACACCTATATTTATACATCTCAAATAATATAATGCTGGGGCCAGACATTACTAGATAGATATGGTCTTACCGATGAGGTTTAGAGGGGTATTTTGTAACCACCTCAGTGGGCTATCAACAAAAACGTGATTTTTATGTTTTTGGAGGAGTATAGCTTGGTTCCATGGTGGAGAAGGATGGAGCTCTGTCTGCAACTCAGGTGACAGGGGTTATGTTAATCACCTTGGCACTGAAACAGCCAGGCAAAGGAGGGGAGGAATGAAGGGATGCTGCCCACTCATTTCTCTTGGGGGTGGGGAGGAGTGTGTACTTGGGACATATTGGATGGTATGATCTTTCAGCTGAAAAGCAGAGAGCTCTCCAGTTGCGTTTTGGGAGGAAGTTCAAAGCTGCTTGGAGAAACTACCTGAAGTGAGAGGACATCCACTGCCATCAGCCCATTGCATGCCCTGACTCAACACTTCACCAGGTATTTGCAATAGTTAAGGCTTAAAGATAAAAAAAAAAAAAAAAAAAAAATCCTGAACTGCCCTGACTACTGTCTAAATGATATAATCTTCTTCCCAGCCATTGCACAACAGGGATGAAATTGGCCAATTCACTGGGAGAGACTGATGAATGACAGACAGCAGGCAAAATACAAAGAAAAAAGTGTTTGCAATATAGTGTGGTCAAATGGCTCACTAACCTTATCCATACCAACAAATATGACAACTATAAAAAGGCCTTTCTCCTTGTTTTGTTAGACTGTTGTATCCTTTTTGAAAGCAATGTCCCACCAAGGAGAGCAGGGAATAACTGCAACATAGTCAAGGATTTGGTTTACCCAATTCTCTCAAATATCTTAGTTGAGTGGCACAAGCTGGCTATAGACCTATACTTCTTACACCCAGCTGTGGAAACAACCTTGGATAGGATATGGACTGACACAAATTATAAGAAAGATGACAGGATGCCTGAGGTCAGTATGAAGTTAAATATGGGTTGGGAAGGTGGCCTAATGGTTAAAGTGTTTGCCTTACAAACACAAGGTACAGGGTTTGAGTCTCACAAAGGATAACTGGCTAGGCTTAAAATGGCTCACAAGAGCAGTTAGCCTAGTACTAATCTATGAATCTATGTGAACTATTATGGAATCCGCAATCTTAACAAAGGCCTGGTGAAGAGACAGTAGTATCATGCTGTAAGTGGCCTATATCTTAATAGGAAGTTTTTTATTTATCTGTATTATCAAATATCGTTATGAAAAAAGGGTTGATTAAAAGAGAACAGGCCACTTCAGTAGAGATAAAATCACAAGGTGGAGAAAGCCCAGACTGTCTTGAATGATTCTCAAAAAGAAAATATGAACTTTGAGCTTGTTAGCAGCATCTAATCTCATGCTATCACTCTTGTTGAACTATATCATGCCACCTGAGAGGTCTGTAATAGTTTTCCAAAAGAGATTTTAGTGGCCGTCTAATATAGTTTGTTACTTTTTCTTGAACAGAGCTTTAGCCAGTATTATTGATATCAAACTATGTCTAGTTTAAGGAAGTAATCATAGAATTATCCTAAGGGTTCTTTTTCCAACTGTCCAAAAACACTGTGGTTGTGCCTTCCAAGAACCAATTTGAATTTGTGTCCAGTCGAAATTTATTACAAATAAGTAAATAACAAGAGTTGAGCTCTTTTGCTCTACTATGTTAAGAACTTTACCAGAACTACATTGACTACATTTAGTTTAAATAACAGGTGTAATCACATTACAAATTACATTTTTTTGGATTGTTTGTTTGATTACACTGTGAAACATTTTAATTACTCATTTTCCAACTCTGCCAGGCAAAGTCCCTCTCAGTAAGCTGTGCCCTTAATGTACTTGTTAACCATGACCACTTGTTGTCTTTCAGTCTTCTGAGACAACAGGGAAACAAATTATCTTATCCTGAGGCCAGTTAAGGGGTATAAGGAAAAAAATCATGTTATAACAGGGCATGTCTCTGTAGAAAAGCCCACAGTCAGTCTTATAAAATTTTAACAGTAGCATAGTTTTCATACTTTCTAGAATGGACCTGTCAGTGGCCTTGACTGGATCAATCCTAGGCCTTCTGAATAATTAATAAGGGACAACGGTGGGTGGTCATTTACAAAGTTGGGTAGAATGCCAGCCCCAGACTTCATACCTCTCAACTGTCCCTGATTTTCAGGGATGTCCCTTTTCTTTACTCAAGTTTCACCTCTGCCTATCTTAATTCCTCCTAAAGCTAATGACTTTTGGAGAAATGTTTGTGAATTATATTGATAAGCAGGTGTTATGGGCTTCTTTGACTTCACATTATCTTATTTTGTCAGTGTATAAAGTTAATAGCACAAATATTTTAAAACTATCCTTGACTGTCCCTGATTATTTCTGTATGTGTCCTGATTCTGTTGAGATTTGTTCCTGATTTGTTGAGAGCTATACCTGTGATTTTGAAGGATGAAACCCTGATTTTGGCACAGGTGGCATGACTGATAAAATTGACTAAGGACGATGGAGTGAGTGAATGCTGTCAGAATGCCCATCCTGAGAGGAAGGAAGTGCTCTGAAACACCACTTGCATCGCACTTAATTGGAGCATTAGGGTTTGTACTCATAGTAAAGAGCCTATTAGCATGTGCTGTCACTGTGCATATGTACATATCCTAGTGAGCATGCAAAAGCATGCTCCCTATGGTAAGCAACATGCAGCAGAGCTTAGAAAGCCACCACAAGATAGGAGAGATAGTTTGCTTGATGAGGGTTAGGCCATTCTACACGTCCAGTAAGCTGGCCCACCTGCACCACCTGACTTTCACCATTGAGGAATGAAAAGGATGACAGGGCTACCTAGGAAGGATCAAATGGGCCATGTGGCCCTTGCCTCGATCAGATGCCCAGCTATCACTCCACAGAAAGAATGGGTTGATAGGGTGCAAAGAAAGAAGTCATCAAGCTAGTCCTGTGGAGAGGAAAAAAAGAAACTGTATAGAATAACATCCCAAGACACAGATGGAGAAAATTGGTGATCAATGCATAAAGAATTGCAAAGACCTCCACTGAAGGGTTTGGCCTGGCAAAATTATTGCATTTTGATTACTTGTGATAAATTATAGACATTTAGTAATCTGGCTGTGAACTTGGTGGAAGCCAAATTAAACTTACTTTTCTGCAATGTTTATGGTTTACAAATTATTTTACTTTTTATTATGGATTTAATTATCATCTTCACTTGTTTTTGAGCAAGTAAGAGGGATGGGAAAGAGATCTGCACTCTATTCATTGCTTGTTTACAGGGAGTCACAGTAAGGATAAGAGTATTTGAATATAATACAGAAATGTAGGCAGAAACACTATCAGAGTGTGTGCAGTAGGGAGAGCATCAGCTGGGGAAAAATAGGTGGAAATAATGCTCCTTTTACTCCTTGTATGGCTATGACAGTATGCGTCATCACTCCTTGTATGGTTATGATAGTATACGTCATCACTCATTGTATGGGCATGATAGTATGATCTAACTCTCATCTGAAAAGAGATACTTTACCTCCTCTAAGGGAGTTTCTCCAAATTATATCTCTCGTGAATGCAGAGAAAGAAAATGTAAATAGTTATACTATAACAGGACAGGAATAAGGTATGTTGTTCAACTGCATTTATGATGCTCTTTTTCTTTCTAAAAATGACTTTGTGGCTCACTTGGATTGTAAAAGCTGGATGTTTTGGCTTTATTCACCTATCTTTGTATATGGACACATATAAACCCGTCTTGTTTACATGGAAAGAACCAATTGCAGGGAGAATGTTGTGGGGGGAGGGAGAATTTTTCCTAAGCGTAATCATCTGGTGATATATGAACATACCTCTAAAATGCCCAGATTTTCACAGAATGTCTGGATTTTTGCTTGATATTTTTAGTCTGTTCCTCATAAAATTTGTACTTTTCTGGCAAATCACCGAGGATGAAAGTTGCTAAGTAATGATATACATTTGAGTTTCTAACTTCATACCCTTCAGAAAACTGCATGCTAATGGAACAACTTATATTCCTTCAACTTTCTAAGTTTGGAAGAGCAATATTTAAAACCTGTTCCTATGTTTGGGTATTTATCCCCTCATTATTTTGGTCTTATCCAGATTTGTTGGATTTAGAGGTTGAGGGGTATGTTTATGAATGAGTATAATTATGTTACTTTCTTGGAAAAACATGATACAATGTTTTGTTCACTCATAAAACTTATCCCCAATTTGGTTTCATTCTAGGAAAGTTATCTTTATAACCTAGAGCATACTCAATTAGAGAGAAATGGATACAGGTATGGTGGGGTCACATACTTAAAACAAACCAGATCCAGCACAAAATGTGTGGTTTAATGTAATTTAATACATAAAAAACATAATAACTGGGTGAAGGGACATAAATACATATCCCAACCCTCAAGCCAAACTGGTTTCGGCTTAATAGCCTTCTTCAGTGGAAGACAAAACAGAAAGCAAAGCATAGAACCAAAAGGTCCTACTTATAAAGCCAAAGGCAAGTGCCAATAAACATTCCTATTGGTTAATTCATAAATATTCATTTAAACCAGGAGGGAAAAGCACCCCCCCAGTTTAATTATCCATTTTTTTCTCCTTAATGTTCAAAATGCTGTGCCAACCAACCTTATCCCTACAATTCCTTATTATATGATCAATAATAGTAAATCTGAATACTGAAGTGCTATGTTTACAAGTGTGTTTATACAGAGCATTGGATTGCTTTTTATGTCTAATGTCACTCATGTGCTCCCCTATTCTGAATTTTAAAGGTCTTGATGTTTGGCCCACATAAAACGCAGAGCATGTACAAGTGGCCAGATAAATCACCCAGCTTGTACTGCAATTGGCCAGAAAGGAAATGTTGTATACCATAGATGTATTCTTGCTGCTAAATTCTTTGATTTTGTTTACCTGATGGCAGTGCGAACAATGACTGCAAGGGATGCATCCCACCAATATATCACCTATCAATGTTCTTTGGTTTAGAACATTCCCCTTATAGTCCATCCTTTTATAGTGACTAAAAAGGGAGCCCAAGGTGCGGCCTCTGTGGAAAGAAAAAGCACATTTGTCCCCCAAATTGTCAGAATTTTTTTTATTTTCAGCCATCAGGATGTTCCAATGTCTATGAATGATCTTCATAAAAGATTTGGTATTTCTGCCATAGGTAGTAACAAATCTCAGTTTAGACTTGGTATCTGATGAATGTCTTTGATACATCAATAACATGGTCCTATCCTGTTTGGAAGCAAATTGGCTGGCCCTATTGATGTCACCTACTTTGTATCCCCTATCCTTGAATCTGTGAATTAGATCCTGTTTGTAATGGCTAAATGAGGAGGAATTGGAACAAATCCTTTTTACCCTCAAGAATTGAGATTTAGGGATATTTCTGATGATAAGTTGTGGGTGGAAGCTAGTGGCATGCAGGAGAGAGTTGTACTGGGGAAATTTTCTGTATATCTGGGTCTTCAAAGTGATATCCAGATTCCGACTAACTAGGACATCCAGAAAAGTAATCTCAGTCCTACTAAAGTCGACCTTAAACTCTATACCCCATTTGTTCTCATTAAGGTAATGAACAGACTCTTGCAAAAAGATCTCTTCCGACCTCCACATAAACCAACAGTCTTCAAGATATTGCCACCATATGTCAATCTCATTAATGTACAGATTATGAGAGGGATCATAAATCAACTCCTCCTCCAAGTATGCCATAAACAGATCAGCATAGATAGGGGCAAAAGAATCCCCCATGGCTGTACCTTGGAGTTGCCAAAGCATTGTTCTTGAAAATATAGCATGTTTGTTGTTAGTATGTGTTCCGCCAGGCAAACAAGAAAGGTATTGAAACCTGGTTCATATAATTTAGATCTCTTCAGCCAATATTGAAGGGCTATCAAACCTGCCCAGTGTGGGATATTGGTATACAAAGAGGAGACATCCAGGGTACATAACAGCCAATCCAGTTCCAATTGCATGTCTGATACGATCCCCAAAAATTGGGTAGTGTCCTGAATTCGGGCACTGACACAGGACAAAAGTGGTTTCAAATGTAAAGTTAGAAATTCTGAGAGGGGTTCTGTAAGGGGCCCTCTACCTGCCACTATTGGCCTTCCTGGTGGGTTTCTAGGATCTTTGTGGATTTTGGGGAGAAGATACAGGTATTGTTGCTTGGGATCAACCACTTTCAGGTGAAAATTGTCACCCTTAGTGATGATACCTTGTTCTTCAACTTCATCCAAGAAATAATCAGTTTCTACCTTGAACCTACTAGTGGGGTCCAAAGGCATGGTCATATAATACCTGCCATCTGCTAACTGTTTGTGTGCTTCCCCACTATACACAGCCCAGTCCTGTATAACAACATCCCCTCCCTTGTCTGCTGGTAAAATCACAATGTCCCTATTTAATCTCAAATTGTCAATACATTCTCTTTCCTTAGTGAGATTATTTTTTAACTTATCATATTCACCAGGGTTAAAGTGAAGATCTTTAAGAACATTACCCTGAAAAATAGCTACAATAGGTGACATTGGAGACATAAATGTAGATCCATGGAACCTGAAACCTCTCTGTGTGTTATCTGAAGTGTTGTCAAAATAAAGCATTAGATTTAATGAAAGGCAAAACTCCATCATATCCTGAGCAAAAGGGTGCTCAGGAACAAAAAAAAAACAGGCAGAAAACTCAAACCCTTATTCAGAATCTTTATTTCAATATCAGAAAGACTTGCAGAAGAGATGTTATGTACATTCGTGCAGGTATCTATCTTTGTATCATCATTTTGAGATGCCCCTCCAAATCATTTGTTGCCCTTATGTTTCCTCCCCCTCTCCTGACCCCTGACCCTAAAGGGTGTGATAGATTGTTAAGTTTGAGGTCCAGTGACATTTCTGTGTGGTCATCATCCATCTCAGTATTGAATGGTGATTCCTCCCCAGAAGTAAATGAGTCCCTATTCCTTTTAAGGATGGATTTTGGTCTCTTATGAGAGTAATATTAAATTACATTAAACCACATATTTTGTGCTGGCTCTGGTTTGCTTTGACTTCACTTTGGAGTATAGAGCCGTTGCACTTGCCGCACATGCGGGTCTGAGAGGTTTGGGGTCACATACTACCTGAAGTATAAAAGAAGGGAGATAATACTGGTTAATTCCTCAGTTGTTTTTGTACTGGAAGAGTAAGTTGACAAATGGAGGAGGTAATGCTTGTAAAGGGACTGTTTCTTGGTAGTTTAACCATTTTGCTTAGTTTGCATATGCTCCTAAGAATGTTGCTGTCAGAAATGCCAGTCTTGCTGAAACACTTGATACTGGCACAGGAAGGTATGATGACATGGTCAGGTAACTGAAACACAGTGAAGAAGAGAAAAAAATTCATACTCAGGCTTGACAGCTCATGTCATACCAGCCTGAGGTAGATTTTTAAATAGATTTATTTCAATGATGGATATAGTAGATCTATATAACTGGCTAGGTTGCCAGGACAAGGGATTCATTCACCTGTTATTCCTCTAGGTATATATTTTACTCAAGGATAGATAAAATATTAGTGTCCAAAGAACATGCTACATATTAGGGGCAGGTAGAACCTTCCAATAGCTCTCTCTGATCATGCACAGATAATAAGTGGCATTCTATGCCCTATGTTTCACCTTTGCCTTGAAAAGCCAGTCTCTTACTTTGCAAAAGAGAATAGCTGGAAAAAGTCAAACAAGATAGTTTTAATACAGAATGTGGTGATTCAGAACTTGGCTGACAGCCTTTTATGTTTATTAGGATAAGCTGCCATTAACTTATATGAAGAAGTAGTCCCTCCTGATCTTGTAAAATATAAGGGGATCTCATTGCCTAGGTAGGTAGTGTCTGACAAGATTAAGCAATGACCAGACAGAAAATATGTTTCTACCTGTTACTGCAGAGAAGGTCACACAGTGCTTAAATAAAGGCTGCCAAAGGAAATACACCAGGCCCAGTTGGTCTACTTCCAGAAATTTAACAGCTGCTGCATAGTTCATTTATGAAGTCTTCTACTAAGCTCACCAATCACATTTTGGCAAGATTTACCACTCCAGCTACTGTACATGGAAGTAAGCCATGGCAGTGGCCATTTAAAAAGCTAGAGAGGATACTGTTCAGGTATTTTTTTCTGTGGTAATTGAGCAAAAATGTACCTTGTTTTTTTTTTTTGTTTGTTTGTTTTTTTGTGATGGTGTTTGTTACATGATGTTAATAAAATCTTTACATTTCAAAAAAATAAGGGTTAAAATATGATTATAAAAAATACACAGGGTAAGCGCTTTCATGGCCCAAAGCTCCGCTTCATCAGACCATAATAAAGCATGTCAGCAGTTACTCAACATTTAAACCTGTTTCATCCAATACAAATCAAGTTTGAGAGTGATGTAATAATTGGCATTAATTAATACAAATGTACAAAAAAAATATATATATATAAAACTTGTAGTTACTGATATGCTTGGACTGATAGACGAGAGTAAATATAACCATCTCATTCATAAAAAGCATGCTTACATATTTGGTTAAAAACTCAAACATCCTAATAAAAAACCTTAATAAAAAGTGTTTGACTACAAAACATCTGATTCAACTTATTTAAAACCTACTAATGCTTCAATGGTCTAGCTCTTAAAAATGGTTTAAGCGAAACTCTGCTGTTTAAACCAGGATACCTGTCAGCTTGTAGTTTTAGTATCCACTTCTGCTCAACATATTCAGTTCTATTGTTGAGGTCTCCCCCTCTAACGTTGACATGTAAAGTTTCAACAAAAAACTTAAACCTATGTTCACAGCCTTCCTTCTTCACATGCATAGCTAGGGCATTAGACTCTTTAGAGTTCCTGATGTCACGAAGATGCTCTAAAATCCTATCTTTGAAGGGTCTGTTCATTTTGCCAATATAATATGCATAGCATGTCGTACAAAAACTAGAATACACTAGATTCTTGGTATGGCAGTCAGCATAAAAATCAATATTAATAACAAAGCCTAGCTGTGGGTGTGTAAAATTACCTCCTGAATAGATATACAGAATAGCTGTACATCTTCTACATGTGATCGTGCCCACTCTTTCTGACTGCACATGAGTGTTATGTTTCAGGGGTCTATAACATAGTTGTTTCTTCAAAGATCTATTATTCCTAAATGTAAAATCTGGTTTATTATTGATAACACATCATCCTCCTGAACATTATTATGCATGTTTCCTTCCCACAATTTCCATATATTTCTATGTAATTTGCTCTTTCTGTTTTCCAAAGACCCCTCTTCCAGCTCTTTTATCTCTTTTACAATATTCAATACTTCAGATACAGTTGGTTTAGACTTTGCTTTCCATTTTCTAGTTCTTCCTTTTTTGGTAGTCAGTAGAATTAAACTTAACTAGATCTTACTATAAATAGGCACTTCAGATCCTGTATCCCAGCTTAAAGGAATCATTTCCTTAGTTACAGCCATTTGCTCACCCAGTATTTCTGACAGAGTACTCTATAGGGAATTTTTAAAGTCTGCTAACTTATTACAATCCCAAAACGTATGCTCACATTACATCTTTCTTCCCCATTGAGGAGAATGACACCTCAACTATACTTATGGGAGACTGAACCGAAATCAGGCAAACATATATATCATGCATTTAGTTCACTGAACATAATCAAATATCATAATGATCATCATATGGTAAGAATGTCCTGCAGGTCCAAAGCAGCAAGCTGATGGCGTAGAAAGACTGCATGAGATTTTGAACTAAGGGAAGCAGGTAACCTTAAGCCTAACAAGCTGAAGCACATTTATGAGAAAATACATTGTTGAGTAATATAACAAAAATTCTACTGCCATTGTACAAAATCTATTTGAGCGTCCAATCTGCAATATCACAGGTACTAAGTCAGAACATACAAAATGCATTTTAAAAAAAAGAAACTAAATTATGCTACATCATTTTATAATTTCTGTGTACAGTACCATATAGCAACAAAGGGGCAGGGATATTGATTATTATAGTAAAATATGAGTGACAATTTTTATTTTAACTATTTGTTAACCAGAAAGCTCACTGGACAAATTGTCTCTTTTAAGGGGTAACCAGGATCACTTTCGAATTAAGTGATTCGCTTAGAGCCACACAGTAGGCAAATGAAGAAGAAAGAAACAAAACCTTGTGCCAGAGACACAGGAAAGAGCTTATTAATAATTCAGAGATTTAGTCCTCTGTGTTAACTACAAGACAAACTTTTCTGTATGGCGAGAGCCAATCAATACTGCAGATACAGAGTGCAGATATAAAAATTTGCAAACCTAATACAAGTTTAGAGAAATACAGTGTGATAGCGGCACAGATTTCTCTGATTACATTTGAGTTTATAGTCTGCTCTGCATAAAAGCTGTCCCTCTTCTAAGAAGGATGGTGGACACCGAGAGGTAAGGAAGGGTCATTTTCATAGTGAGGGACATGAGAGAGCAGGTGTAGTTCCAGTACAGTATAATTCTGTTTATGTGATACGAGAAAATGAAATATACTTCATAAGGGAAATGACTACAGGCTATAGTGAGAAAGTCAATAATATACCCCACCATTACAGTGGTATGTTGCTTCAATCTCTTTAATCTAGTTCAAATCCCATTTCAGTAAATTTAAGAATAAGATGTAGGGAACAAGTTTCATTAAGTTAGATACCATGGGAAACAACTTTGTAAATGTATGTGCTGCGGGTAAACAATATCTGGAATTCAGGCCAGGAGACTGCACAGTGGTGGAAAATAAGTCATTTAGTCATCCGTCAGAGCAGATGGTTTCTGTCCAGGAGCTTGCTTGTTGTTATAGTTGCTTTAGTTAAATTTTAAGTTTAAACAGCAAATGAGTTTGTCCTCCAATCACATTCATACCTCAGAGATCTGAAAAGCTTTCATGAAAATGTTATTCAACACTTACGGTCTTTAAGGTAATGAAAGTTTCAAAGTATTATCTCCTAGACAATTTCATCTAACAAAAGAAGTTTCATTGTATGATTTTCTTTTCTAAGTGAAATGATGTGAAAATATGCTTTGTTCTCAGACTCTCAACATTTATTCTGAAATCATTGGGAAGAAAATAGTGATTCATTGTGCTAACTTGCAAATATGTAGAAGGATGCAAATATGGTTTCTTTTGTTGGTAATTTCAGATTTAAGTTTAGAATTTCTGTTAATGAAGATCAAAGACATATACAAGAGGGCAAAAAATATGTGTGTGTGTGTGTGTGTGTGTGTGTGTGTGTGTGTGTGTGTGTGTGTGTGTGTGTGTGTGTGTGTGTGTGTGTGTGTGTGTGTGTGTGTGTGTTTTTCATTGTGTTCTTCCTATGGAAACATATTCCTTATGCTTGTCAAAACGGGTGCATACTGCTCACCTCTGTGGTCACACTCTTCAAGTTGCCCTTTTAGAACTGGCCTTGTACTACTAGTACCAGAAGTAAGATCCATCTAGAAATACATCATAACCCCATGCTACTGTACCTGAAATGCCATAACATAGGAAACATTTCTTCATTTGTTTCTGACATTAGCCTTACAAAGTATCATTAATGCTGGAGTAAAGAAAGATGCAATTAGAATTACTATAACTAAGGAAACATACATGCTGAGTTATGAGCACATAATTAAGAAGGTTGAACATTTATGCATTAGGGGGAAGGTGAGAATGGAGAAAGTGGTGTGCATTCACAGCTAGTGGGAAAGGAGAGGGTGAATAGGAAAGGAAGAGATGGAAGTGGACATGGAGACAGCTCAAAATAGACATGTTCAAGGTAGGAGAAAATATTACAACACAAAAACGACTGCAGACCAGAGACATATTCGTAGGGATTCAGAAACATTGCAGCACCAATTGCAGTCACCCCTCCTCTGTGTATTATGCAGCAAAATGAGCTCCAATACTCATTAACAATGAATGTGGCCAAGAAAGTCTATGTGATGAGCAGCTCATCTAATATCCTCATTGCAACTGCAGAAGGGACCTGTGGAAAGGAAACATAGTAATATGGTGCAGCCACCGGGAATTGTGAGCAATGGTAATGCTCATCCTTTGAGCAAGAGTCCCATCAGCTCAATCTTACTCACAGAGTTACCGTAAGAAAAAGAAGATATGTGGCAGCTCTACAGGGTCATGAGGCTTGTGAGCTGATATCTTGTTTGACCCAATGATTACGTGTGTGTGTGTGTGTGTGTGTGTGTGTGTGTGTGTGTGTGTGTGTGTGTGTGTGTGTATGTGTGTATATTTCAATATACATACATACATACATATAAAGCTTTTCCATTGTATATTTTGTGTATGTACGCAACTGTGGAAGGTAGAAAGGGAATTAAGATGAAGGTATAAGGGGAAAGTAGGTAGTAGTTTCACACCAACAAACATATAATATAGACAAGACTGTGAAACATAAATATAATACTAGGCGAGGGATCACGGGGATCATAAGATGCTGCCATGTACACCTTTAAGCAGACAAACAAAGTTATTGCCACCCTTAGCAAGCATATAATACTGCTTATCTACCATTCAGTTTATCTAATTTTTCAATAATTCCAGCATAGACAATAGCATCAAAAATCTTTTCCAGGTCAAGATAAGCAGTTTACCCTGAATGAACACTGTCCACAGCCTCTGTAATCTTTTCAAAGAAGCTTACTATCTTCAGGAAGCAGGACTTGCCCCTCACAAAACCAAATTGAATGGAGTCTAGTTCAGTTAAGCTGCCTAAGTCTTCATGAATGAGTTCTAGTGTGATACATTCTATGGTATGCATACCTTATGGTTGGTGAGGCTGATGGGCCTATAATTTACTGGTCTGTAGAGGGGCTGCCTTGTGTAGGGGAGTCATAGTGGCTGTTCTTCAGGCCATGAGCACTAACCCTGCAGAGAGGCTAAAGTTGAGCAGTTAAAGCAGAGGTTCAGACAGTGCATACTGGGCACTGATGACAATGCAAACTGGTATGTTTTCTGGTCTCATGGAAGTATAATTTTTAGCCTTTGACAGGGATTCTAACACTGGAGTAGAGGGCATTAGACACACATACAAATGTCAACTAAATTTAGATAAAAAATGTAAAACAACATATAATTGTCGGGTAAAGAAAAGTACTAATATATCAACCAAATGCAGGTAAATTATTAGCAGCGTATCACCACTATACCTGTACTATTATACAAATATGAGGAAACACGGACCCTTCTGTAACAATGGTATGCCTGTATTCAACCCTTCTAGAACATAAGCCTCCGATCTCCCTCACTTGGAATGTGCAAATCACTTTATTTACAGACTATAGAAGCAGTGACACAAAATATCAGGGAAACAGACATTATTTGGTGTTACACATTTGCAGAATGAAAGAGACAAAAAAGCAAATACCCATGAATGGGACTTGAACATACTACCTTCCACATTTGCAGTTCATACGTTTAGGATCATAGGTACTTACGAGGCTATTGATGTATGTGGATCTTTTAAAGCCTAGCCATATATTCCCATGAAGTTTTTAGCCCTTGTATATTAAGTATGAACAACCCAGAGATGAGCAGAATGTATATATGTTGCCTCTATGAGTAAGGAACAAGAGTGCTAAACCAGGGGTGAATCTGTGGTTACCCATCCATTCATCCAGATTATACCTGACTAGAATAAGAGAAGTTCTTTGCTTTGTGTGAAGAGGAAGCTGATTCCAACGAAATAGTATTCTCTGCGATACATACATGTTCTATTTATATTTCAAAAGAGATGGAGATCTCTTGAGTGGGTGTTTATGCTCACATTAGACTTGTGAATGTGCAATGGGTCTGTCAGGATAGGGTCTGTTGAGGTTCTATACGTGAGGCACAGAATGTCTCTCAGTAGTATGTTTGACACCAAGATACAAAGACTGCATATCTTGTATGCTCTAGGTCCTTGGTTTTTCGAAGTTAGAAAGAGTTGTGGGCATTCAAGTTGTTACAAGGGTCTAGTTCAGTTAAGTTGCCTAAGTCTGTGTACATGCGTACATGAGTTGTATGGTTATGCATATAGGTGCGTATGAAAGGAAGCATTATACTCAGTGATTGGCCTGATGAGTTAGAATGCAGTGGAATGGTCACATGTCTTGACCAGGATGCCATACCAGTAGTAATAACTTGGGCTATAGCCCAGCCTTCTCTTTCCAACCCACTCCCACAGCTAACATAACAAAAAAAAAACTTATCAAGAAACTCAAACTACCACACCTTCAGCTGATAACTTGCCAAATGAATACTTAAAGCTAACAGCTGAAGCCATATCCTTTCCTGTGTCAGTTCTTATTAACAGGTCCATAGCAGAACAATATGTTCCACAAACATGGAAATTACTCACATAATCACCCTACACAAAGGGGGTAATTTCACAGAGCTCATCAACTATAGACCAATCACCATACTATCCCCACTATCTAAAATCCTTGAAAGATGTATCCACCCACAACTACTCCAATACCTTACGACCAACAAGCTACTATCACAAACCCAACATATTTTCAGGCCCCACCACAACAGCACTGCTTAGCTTCACAAATACCATCAACCAACTCAGAAATAATGGCAAGTATGTCTCTGCAATATTCCTAGGCATGTCCAAGACTTTCAATAGTTTCCCATCCCAGATTACTTTCTACTTTTTCCAATCTGAACCTTACCTCTTCTGCTCTCCTATGGTTCCAAAGCTATCTAGAAGGTCGTCAACAATCAATAAAATGGCAAAACACCCTTTCACCCCCACTCCCAGTCACACTAGGAGTTTCACAAGGCTCTATTCTTGGGCCACTAATCTGTAGTATCGTTACAAACAACCTGAGTACTGCCACCTTACTAGCCTCAATTATACAATATGCAGACGATTCAACACTTATTTGTTCAGCATCCACCTTAGATAACCTCAAGAACATAACACAGATATCCTTCTCAGAAACTGAACTATGGCTATCAAACTACTGGCTCATACTTAACCCAAATAAAACAAAACCTATGATCTTCCAACCCACAAGATTCTCTCTTCCCCCTACCTCCTTCTCCATCACTGCCAGCAATAATACAATAATCTCTCCTGACTCACAGACAAAACTACTTGGAGTCACAATCGATAACAACCTAAGATTTGACCTACACATATCACAAACCATTAAAAAAGTTCACAAAAAACGGGCACCTTGTATAGAAACAAAAATTAACTAACACCACTAGGGCAGCTATTGCAAGAACGCACCTCCAATCAACACTACTTTACACCTCCCAATTTTCATTAACCTTAAAAAGACAGACTTAAAAAAAACTGGAAACATGCTATAATAAAATAGCTAAATTTGCCAGTGATTGTCCACATTGCCCCTACCATTGTCATACCTTAAAAAAACTGTCCTAGTTAGAACTACCACAGCTACTATCCTACAACCAACTAAATATGGCACACATACTTGTACACCAGCTCAAAAGAAACCCTTGCCCTACTAAACATCCTTCAACCCCACACTACCAACCGTAGCTTACATTCAGCAAATAAATCTCTACTACAAGTGTCCAAAATCAACAATACTACAAGGGACTCCCTATTCTCACACCAAGTAGCAAAAAACTGGAACTCATTTCCTCATTCCATTAGATACACATTCAACTTCAACCACTTCAAACATGCCCTGAGAAAGTTCCTAAATGACTCTTGGCTTTGTTGTTGCACCAGTCCGGACTGACTGGTTACATAAATTCCTGTTAATCCTTGCACATCTCCCCTGACTACCTCTAACTCTTCAACTCTTTATCCTGCCCATGTATTCTACAACTGTTGCTTTCTAAGCTCCTAACTTTCTCTTTTCAGCTGCCTTGATATATTATGCAATGACTATACTGTCCATATAATTGTGCCATAGAAATAAATTTATATAATTGTTAAGTGTAAGAACTAACACACTATAATATCAAAACATGTATGTTATGAATTGTTAGTTTGTAGTGCTTGATTTTGTTATTGTTATGGGCCTGTATCCCAGTCGGACTTTCCTGGTAAACAAAATGTAAAATAAAATAAAATAAATAAAGGACTTTCTTGGAGAACTGGATACATGGTGATCAAAGGACAGTTCATTGACAACATAGGTTCCCAGGTCCCTAAGTACTGGATCAGTTTTGCAGGGGTGTGTTGTCAATGTGATAGTTACGAATACTACTACACATTTCTTGGCATTTAGTTTTAGTCCGTGGTTTTGACACCAGATATTGATTTGGGAAACACCCTCTTCGAGGAGCTGAATGTTTTCCGAGGGAGTTTGTAACAGCACCAATTTGCAATCATCTGCAAACTTGGTCAGCTGTAAACCCTTAACCATAGCTTTATCATCTAAGAAGTAAATGCTTAATAGGAGTGGTCCAAGGACTGAACCCGTTGGTACACCCCCAAATGACAGGTCTTTTGGAGAAGGTAGAGCTGCCCTAATTTTCTGGGTTCTATTTGTGAGCCAATTTACTATCCCATGAATTACTAAGGGATTAATATTTAGCTGGCATAGTTTATATATCATACCTAAGAATGTGATTTTGTTAAATGCCTTTGCAAAGTTTAGATATGCAGTGTGTACTGATTTGCCCTCCTCTATTGCTTTAGTAACCCTCTCAAAGAAGTCAAACAGGTTAAGAAGGCAGGATCTGCCCTTGACAAATTCTAACCGGCTTGGGTCAAAAGTCTGTATGTTACCTATGTCCTTATTTATTAATTTGATAATGATCCTTTCCATAACCTTATAGATAAGGCTGGTCAAACATATGAGTCTATAATTTCCTGGGTCCATTGACACCCCACCTTTGTGCAAGGGGATGACACTTGCTGTCCTCCATTCATCTGGCACAAAGCCTGTTTGGAAGCTGTTACTGAATGGCCTCTGTAGGGATGACTGACAGGTCCTGTTTCAAGCTGGTCAGTTAGCAGTCTGGTATGTTATTTGGTCCTATAGAGCAGTGTTTTTGGCCTTAGATAGTGCCTTGAGGACTTGTGCATGGCAGATTTGAGGGAGGGGTATAGATGCTGGTAGGAGATCTGGGAATGTAAGATAGGACGGGAGTTGAAGTTAGAATTAAATTTATCTGATAGTAGATTGGCTATATGCTCTGGGTCCAAATATATGATATCATTTACACAGTGATTTGTAACGTTTGCTAAAGTTTATAACATAGTCACAAAAGGCTTTGGGGTTGTCCTTTGCCTGAGCAGCTATCCCTAGCTCATATCTGAATTTACTTGAGTTGATCAGGGTCTGAAGTTCACTATTAATTTAGCAAGAGCTTTTTTTGCATCTTGAGAACTACGTTTATTTTTACGTGCAATGTTTTTATTTCTTTGTGTTATAGAGACTGTTTCTATGTGGGTTTCACCATAGGAGTTTATTTATTTTATTTATTCATTTATTTATTGTCATTTGTTAACCAGGTTAGTACATCTGGGCTTTTGGCACATTTTCAGTGGAGACCCGAGGAGAAAAGCTCCAGAAAATTGCATAATAGTACATTGATTGCATGCAGAAGTATGGTACTAACATAGTTGAAGGATTTACAAAGCTGTTAATAATAACAAAGTTGAGTAAACAATAATAAAGTTGAGTACAGAAAAGAACAATTACAGAGCTGTTAATACATAAAATACATACATGAAATTCTATCATCAAAACATTTTTTTTTTAGAGAATGGTGTGTAGAAAAGTGTGAGACAGGAGAGGGAGACTAGGTGGGTTTATGACAAGAGCGATCTTGGAGTTAAGTAGAAAAGTTTTTAGCTCATTTTTAAACTGGATGTAGTGGGTAATGGACCATAGGCTAAGGGGGAGTTTGTTCCAGGCATTGGTGAGTATGTTTATAGAGTATTTTCCCAATAGATTTGTTTGGTTGATATATGTCTAGTAGCTGTTGGTTTGATGTACGGAGGGTCCGGGATGGAGTATAGGTGGAGACTAAGGGTGAGAGAGATGGACAAAAAGAGGGTTTGTAGAGAATAGAGTTTAGTATTTGAAATTGAGATAGAAGCAGTTGTTGGGGGAGTTCTAGCCATTGGAGAGAGTTTAATGCAATACAATGGTGTATGTTGCATGGTGAGTTGGTGATGAATCTAGCTATTTTATGATAGGTTTGTTGGAGATTATTCAGGGTGGTGACTTGAATGTTGGTGAGAATAGGAGTGGCATAAAGGAGGGAGGGGAGGAGTAGTGCCTGTCCAAGTGTCAGTCTAGCCTCTGGGGTGAGAAATTTTTTGTTTCGATAAACTAGACCTAGTTTTTGATGTGTTATTTCTGAATTTGACATCAAATTTACTTCAGAGGGAAACAGATAGATATACGCAGCTATTCATATGTGACTAGAATTTGGTGGTAAAGAACTCAGCATGAGCAGTGGGGTCATTGAGATGGAAGGGGATGTTGAATTTATCCAGGTCAGCACTCATTTTCAGTAGATTAGCCTTGGCATAATCTCTGAATACTGAAGCACTGGAGGATGTTTCTGGCTTCAGTCTTAAGGTGAATGTGACTAAATTGTGGTCCACTTTGACTACAAAGGGAGCTGTAATTGGTAAGAGAGTAGACCAGTCACATATTAGTGAGGACCAAGTCCAGGATTTTAACACCTCTGGTTGGAGTGTGGACTAACTAGTCTTATACATGAAGTCCAGAAATCTCTGGGCATAGTTAGAGGATGTATTATTCTCCCTCCCAGTTAATGGTGGTGTAGTTGAAGTCTCCTAGGAGAATGGTGTTTGGCTTAATGCTTAGCAACTCCATATTAGTTAGGTAGACATTGGTGGCTCAGGAGAACATAGAGGAGGTCCTATAGCTAGCCATGATGTGAGGTCTTCATAATGATAAGTTGTCTAACTAGCTTGGAGTTGAAGTATTTTTTTTTTAATATGAAAACACCACCACCTTTAGTACCCTCAGCTAGTACAGTGAGCCTGAACATGGGGTAGGTGTTGAAACTCTGCACTGATGGGGTACTCTCAATGATCTTGAAGTAGGTCTCTGTGACAATCCATATATCAATGTTGTCCATGATAAGCTGAGAATATATGGAGTGGATTTTTTTTAAGGTTCCTAAATTTGGGTATGTTCATAGGCTCATAGGTGTGTACTAGGCTAATGGCCCTGGAGCCTTTACAAGCCTAGCCATAGGATTACCCTAGCATCGTACCACCCGACCTTAATTCCAAGTGCCTCTGTTGAGTAGAGCCACTGGAGTGATCCCCGAGGTGAATTTTCTATTTCCCATCCACTCATCAAAATTTCTCTTGAAGAGGGCCAGTGAGGTGGTCTGTTTGACATGTATGGGAAGTCTACTCCATAGCACGAGCAGTCTCTGGGTTATGAACCTGTCCCTCCAGCATGTTCTGTTGATTGTGGTAATGAGGTTGAGGTCACTGGAGCATGTCGTGTGGAAGGATTGGGATTTCTTTAGATGTAGCATTTCTAACAGAGCTGGGTCAGACATGGCTTTGTAAGTCAAGCAAAGATGACCTCTAAGCAGGCGATATGAGACAGAGAATAGGTGTTTTTTTTTAGTCTGCCCATATAGGACAAGTGTTTAAGGCCTAGGATCTTCTTTGTGAGGTACATTTGTGGCCTCTCCAATTGTTGCAGGTGTCTAGTGAGGTACATGCCAATGGGGCATTGTACTCGATGATTGGCCTAATGAGGAAGAGTAGAGGGAGACAATGACCTCTTTCTTCCTGGATGCAAAAGCCTTAGTAATGAGATGTGCCACATAGAAGGACTTTCTGACCACAGTGGCAATGTGGTGGTCAAAAGAGAGGTTGCTGTCAACCTGTGTTCCCAGATCTTTTATAACACCTTCTGTGTTCAGTGGACTACCATCAATGTGGTAATTCATGTGAACTGGGTTTTTCCCAAAGGAGATGACAACACATTTTTTGTCATTGAGCTTAAGGCCATGGTTCTGACACCAGTCGATGGTCTCAGTGAGGCCTTTCTGTAAAATGTCAACATCACTTGGGGAGTTAAAAATGCCTCCCAACTGAACTACTGACCAGCTACAAGTGGTGTCCCACAGGGATTGGTCCAAGGTCCTCTCCTGTTTGGCATCTACTTCTCTGAAGTTCAAGCCAACACAAAGGGACTCTGGCTGACCAAGTTCACAGACAATTGCAAGTTGGGAGCCATTATTGATTCTCCAACTCATGCAGACATTCTACAAAAAGGCCTCACTGACACCAATGACTGGTGCCAGAACCATGGTCTTAAGCACAATGCCAAAAAGTGCATTGTCATTCCCTCTGGGAAAAATTCAGTGCCCATGAACTACCACATAGGCGGTAGTCCACTAAACACTGAAGGTGTGATAAGAGACCTGGGGACACAGGTTGACAGCAACCTCTCCTTTGATAACCACATTGCCACTGCAGTCAGAAAGTCCTTCTATGCGGCACATCTCATTACAAAAGGTTTGTCATCCAGGAAGAAAGAGGTCATAATCCCTCTCTACTCATCCTTCATTAGACCTATTATAGAATACAATGCCTCATTTGGTAAGTACGTCACTAGACACCTACAACAACTGGAAAGGCCACAAAAATACTTCACTAAGAGGATCTTAGGCCTTAGACACATGCCCTATATGGACAGACTCAAAAAACTCCAGCTATACTCTGTCTCTTATCGCCTACTTAGAGGCGATGTCTGCTTGACCTACAAAGCCATATCTGACCCAGAGCTGATCCCCGAGGTGAATTTTCTATTTCCCATCCACTCATCAAAATTTCTCTTGAAGAGGGCCAGTCAAGCAGAGCACTTCACTGACCCTCTTTAAGAGAAATCATGACAAGTGGATGGGCAATAGGAAGTTCATCCCAGGGATCACTTCAGTGGCCTTGCTTGACAGGGGCACTGGGAACTAACTTTGGGTGGCATGATGCCAGGGAATCTTCTTAGGCTAGGCTTATATAGGCTCCAGGGCTATTAGCCTAGTACACACCTATGAACCTCTGAACTACGGCTGACATTTGCACCCATCAAAATTGTAGTTTCTTTGGTGTCACCGCCTATTGGATCAACTGTGACAAACTTTAAAGAAAGTCAGCTGCTTTGTCATGCTGCAGATTACAGGGAAGGCATACATATGATCTCATAGCATCAATTCTTGAAAGCATTCCCATCAAGTGCAAGATAGATCAAAAGATGTGTGCAAAAATTACTGACAATGGCTGCAAGTTTGTAAAGGCTTTCACTGTCTTCTCAGAATGTGAGAGATCTGAGACTATAAGCATTCTGTCCCAAGATGAGGATGATAATGGTGAAGTGATTTACAACACTGGGACAGCTGTATTGAGTTAGTGAGGGCAAAGCAAGAACACCTATTCACTGCCTCCCCATCTGAGATGTGCAGCACACACATTGAATCTAGTTGCCGTGCAAGATGCTGAATCTGCTTGTAATGATGCACAGTATAAAAAGACCATGCGAAGCACCATGGCCAAATGCTATGCTGCTTGGAACAAGGCTAGTCACAGCACCCAAGCTCTTGAGGTGGCTCAAAATAAGTGTGATCTGGCATTGATTATTCCCAATGCGACACGATGGAATTCCACTTTCTACGTGATGGAGAGAATTCACCTCATTGCAACTCAGGATGAAGGCTTGCTGAATGAGATATGTGAACAGATTGGAATTGCCATCTTCAGGCGTGCAGAAATTACCTTTGTTGCTGAGTTTGTGCAAGCAATGCAGCTCCTGGCAATGGCTCTGGACATCCTGCAGTCAGAGTTGAAAAGCTTCATAGGAATCCTGATCCTCACCATTAGATGCCTGAAAAACAAGTTGTCCAAAGTCAGGCAGTCTGTGAAGCTTGGTGTGCTGCTAGCTGATGCTCTTCTTAAAGGCACTGAGGCTCAGTTCAATCACCTTCTGGAGCATGAAGAGCTCATTCTGGCTAGCTAGTGCATCCACAGTTCCATTTGTGATGAATGGACAGTGAAGACCAGAAACTCAGAGGCAAGGCTCTGCTCCTTGATGCCATGCAGAAACTGGATGAACCTGCACATGGGTCATCTGAAGCTTCTCCATTAACTGCCAAAGACAGCTTCTTCAGCTTCAAAGTGTCAGTGTCAGCCAATGTCAGCATATCTTCTCAGATGAACATGTATCTGGCTGACTCTTCCAGAGAAATATCTTCTCTCAACAGTTACCCTGTAGTCAAGAAGATATTTCTGAACACTAATACAGCTCTGCCAGCTAGTGCACCTGTTAAATGCCTGTTCAGTCTTGGTGGCAAGTGCTGACTGCAAGAAGAAATAGACTCACTGATGAACATTTTGAAAGGTTGCTCCTTCGAGCCAACAGAAATGTGTAGTCATTGTGTAGTCATTGCGAATAGTTATATAAAGTGATATTTTGATTGACATTGTTGTGTTAACAGTCTTGTTTGACCTATATGACATTTTCGGTAAGCATTTTTGCATCCTCAGCATTAGTTTTAGCAGATTAGCCTAATGTACATTGTTGAAAAGTTGATGGGTTGTAACTTGTTATGGGTCTTGTGTTGCGGGCTGTGCGCACTTTGGTTTAAGTATTAAATTGTGACTCTCTGACTATAAAGACTAGTCTGTGGAACTTTGTAAATTGTAAAATGCTATTCGTCATTATTGTAACACTGTATGTTAAGTTGTCTATCTCACCTTCATTTTTGTTGTTTGGGGATCGGCTCCAACTCGGCCATCTTCAATAGCTTGAGAGCTGTTTACTGGCTCAAGGCTACCCCATATCCCATAATGCCTAGCGATAGCTATCCAGATCTCGTTTGCCACTTCAGCTGCGAGGGTGTCGTTTTTCTGGCTCAGGCTCATATATTTAACTTTTTGTGTAAACTTTCCTTAGAATTTAAATTTTCTAGTATCCTTTCTATTTAGAGTTAGTTATACGTATTGTAGTTATTTTTTCTATAGTGTCTCTACCCTTTTTGACAGAACTCGTTTAAGTTAGAGAGTTCTCCGCCCCTCCCCCATCCCTAGGTTAGCCGTTTAACTTAGAGGCTCTCCTACTTCTTTTTTCCCTTATTGTAAAAAAAAATATATATATATATATATATATATATATATATATATATATATTTATATAATAATATTTAATTATATTATATCTTAGATTTCCTTCATAGTTATAGATAGTACTGGAGTGTTTTGTCTAGTGTAGTTCTATTTTTTTGTCTATATTTACTTACTTAGTCTTCCCTTTTTTTTGGTACAGTCATGTCTAAGGAAGCTAAGGTTTATGGATTCAAGAAGTGTGACTCATGCTGTCAGAAAATGTCTCTGACAGATGGGCACACTAGTTGCGTCTACTGTTTGGGTGCTGCTCACCTGCAGGACTCTTGTTCTATTTGCCATGCTTTTAGTCCAAGAGTCCTGCAGGAGCGTAAGAACAAACTGATTCTTAGGGGTCTGTTAAAACCCCAGGATTCACCAGCAAAGAGTTCACAGCCAATGAAATCCCCAAAATCCACTAAGCCGTCGGCTCCACCCTCGGAGCTGACTCCTGCGCAGAATTTACCTTCTAAGTCAGTTCCGGCTGGCACCGACAAGACAACCTCCCCATCGTCTCCATTGGATGCTTTGGAGCCATCGCAGAGCCACAAGAGGCTGAGGTCCCCTTCCTTAGAGTCAGTGCATTCAGCTCCTCGGTCTCCATTACTTCAAAGTGAGCGTAGCCCACCGATCCTCTCACTCCTCTCGATCCTCTAGGCTGTCAGATCACGATCTGGTGAGAGTAGTCAGTAGGTTGCCAAAGTCACAGGCACTAGCTAAATTATTGTCCAGCCCTCCTCAACAGGTATCAGCTCCGTCCACTTGACTTGATGTTCCTCCTCCGACTCCAATGAGTTCGGAGCCGAAGTTCATTGGGGTTCGAGTAGTGAGACCGTCGGCTCCGATAACCATATCCCCTTCGGTTCTGACGTCAGCTCTGATTACCTCAATGGTACCTTCTATCGAGGGATCTGGATGCCAAGGCTCCCTCATCGTCTCCGAGGGGGCGAGTGGCATCAGACCCTTGTCAGACCCTATTCTCCCTCTCGGAGCATCGGTGCAGGTGAGCTCGGCTCCAACATCGGCCTCGGAGCCGTCCCCCTCAGTGCGGAGAAAGATTCCTATGTCTTCGGAACTGGAGCTTTCTCTGCCTCGAGACAGGGATGCCTTTGAGGTCATGCAGAGTGTGCTGTCCCCCAAGTCAGCTCCACTACCAGCCCCACCAGCTCCGTCCTCCGTAGTGCCTGTGCCAACCTCTGCTCCTCCTCCATACCCCAAGCATGGGGAACCAATGCTTCAGGACACCCCATTGGGTGTTTTCTCTTCTTCTGAGGCCTCCCCTGATCACTCAGAGGAGCCTCCTCAGAAGAGGATGTGCAAGAGGAAGCACATTGACTCCCCTGAGTCTGTCACTTCTGATACAGACTTAGATGAATTGGAAGGGTCCCAGAGATCCCCCTCTGAAGATGTTTCCTTCTCGGACATCCTGGAAATGCTTAGGCAGAGGGGGAACTGGAATCCCCTAGCCCCTACCGAGGATGAGTCTGTATTCCTGGATGCTTTTGGTTCCCGACCTTCCACATCCTGGGCTTCTCCACCTTTCGACCCACTTATGTCCTTAGTGGCTCATAAGGCTTGGTCAGCTCCGGACACAGTGGAACCAACTCCGAGGACACCTAGTAAATTTATTACAGCCCCCCAGGATAAGCAATTCCTTTCTAAAGGTGTGCCCATTGATGCCATGGTGGTAGCAGCAGCCACCAAAAAAGAGCTAGCAGAGACCTCTTCATCTGTTCATCCCCCTAACAAGGAGTGTAGGATGATGGACAGGTACGGAAAGTGAATGTTTGCTTCAGCGACCTTCTCTATGAGGTCACTGAACTATCTATGTCATTTTACTTGACTTCAAAGGGATCTCCTTAAAGAGCTTGGCAATACCCTTCAAGATTCTACAGCTGAAGGAGCACAAGCCAAAGTAGCTTCCCAGCTAGCGACCCTTAATTCTATAGTTAACTCCTCCATGAGGCTCATTTCCTATGCAGCCGATGGAGCAAGTAGAGCTGCTGGCATGGGTGTAGCCCTTAGGAGGCATGCGTGGATGCGGCTGTGTCACTTTGCGGAACCCTTTCAATCGTCCTTCACCAATACCCCCTTTGATGGCTCCTTTCTCTTTGGGCCACAGGTGAAAGACACATTGATTAGGTGTGAGCAAGAAGGCAACACTCTCTCTGCCATGGGAGTCTGTTTTTCCACTCCCTCTAGACCTTACCCCAAGGGTCAGAAGAGTGGGAAAATGTGGTTCCGTAAATCTCAGGGAGCCTTGCCCAACACACGTAGTGATTTTTCCTCTAGAGGCAGAGGGGGAAACAATAATAATAGGTTCATAGGTTCATAGGTTCATAGGTTCATACTAGGCTATCTGCCCTAGGGCATTTATAAGCCTAGCCAGAATGTGTTTGGCTTTCGCCACCCATTTTAAATTTATTTTGCTATGCCCTTTTTCGAGGTTAATATACTGTGCCTCTGTCTAACAGTGACACATAAGTGATACCCAGGGTAAACCTACGATCTCCCATCCACTCATCAAGATTCCTCTTGAAGAGAGTCAATGAGGGACTCTGCCTAACCTGGACTGGGATTTTATTCCAGAGTGAAGGGAGCCTCTGGGTTATGAATCTGTCCCTCCAGCATGTCTTATTTATTTCAGTGCTGAGGTTCAAGTCTCTTGAGCGCGTAGCTCGATGGGATTTGGATTTTCTGAGGTGCAGCATGTCCATTAATTCCGGGTTGGACATGGCTTTATACGTCAGGCACAGATCGCCTCTGAACAGGCGGTATGCCACTGAGTAGAGCTGGAGTTTCTTTAACCGGGCAGCATATGGCATCTGTTTGAGCCCTTTGATCCTCCTGGTGAGGCACTTTTGGGGTCTTTCCAGTTGCTGCAGGTGTCTGGTAAGGTACATCCCAAAAGGGGCATTGTACTCAATTATGGGCCTGATGAGGGATGAGTAAAGAGGCACGATGACCTCCCCTGATCTAGATGTGAATCCCTTCATGATTAGGTGGGCTATATAAAATGTTTTTCTAACCACTTTGGCCACGTGGTTGTCAAATGAGAGATTGCTATCAACTTGGGTCCCCAGGTCCCTAATTACTTCTTCTGTACTTAATGGATTACCACCTATGTGGTAATTTGTGGGCACTTTGATTTTGCCAAAGGGGATGACTATACACTTTTTGGCATTTAGCTTGAGGCCATGGCTCTGGCACCAGTTGTCTGTTTCTATGAGGCCCTTTTGGAGGATGCTTGTGTCGGCTGGAGAGTCGATTATGGCGCCCAGTTTGCAGCCATCTGCGAACTTGGTCAGCCACAGTCCTTCCATGTTGGCCTGTACCTCCGAGAAATATATACCGAACAAGAGTGGTCCCAGGACTGAGCCTTGTGGGACACCACTTGTAACTGGTTTGGAGTCTGACATGGCTCCAGCAATTCTAACCATGTGGGTTCTGTCCTTGAGCCAGTTTGCAATCCATCTAGTGACATAGGGGTTTATATTTAAGCTGGTGAGCTTATCTATAATGCCCGAGTGGGGTATTGTATCGAAGGCTTTTGCGAGGTCCAGGTAGGCTGTGTGGACCACCTTCCCCTCGTCAATGGCCTTGGTGACTGTTTCAAAGAAATCAACCAGGTTTAAGAGGCAGGATCTGCCCTTAACAAAGCCAAACTGGGTAGGATCCAGTGTCTGTAGGTCCCCAATATCTTTATTTATGAGGTCCATGATGATCCTTTCCATAGCTTTGCAGACCAAGCTAGTCAGGCTTATGGGGCCTTATAGACACCGCCCTCATGGCAGAGGTGGTCCACAGAACCAGGGCAATAGAGAATATTTCTCTGATAAGCCCTTCCAGCATCCCTGAAGGGTTGCCCAGCTGCTCATCTCTGGAGGCAGTTGGGGGAAGACTTTCACTGTACCCAAAAGCCTGGCTAAATTTAACAAAAGACAGATGGGTATGGTCCATTATATCCGGAGGTTACAAAATTCCCTTCCATCAACCCCCCTTACAGTCAAACAAAATCCTTCCAGATGTGCCACCAAATCTGAAGGAGCAAGCAGTAATAGAAGTTTCAAAACTGCTAGAAAAAAGAGCCATCCAGGAAGTCCCCGCAGACCAGCATGGATTCGGAACTTACTCAAGGTTCTTTTTGGTACCAAAAAAGACAGGGGACTGGAGACCGATTCTGGATCTCAGCAGACTAAACAAGTCTGTACAAAGAACAAAGTTTCAGATGGCCACGCTACAGTCCATTCTACCCTTTCTGGGTCAAAACAATTGGATGTGCTCGATAGATCTTCAGGACGCATATTACCATATCAAGATGGACAGACGCTCCAGGAGATTTCTTCGCTTTTGGGTGGGGGCCAGTCATTACCAGTTCAGAGCTCTGCCCTTTGGTCTCACCACAGCCCCCAGGGTGTTCAACAAGTGTATGGCAGTGGTCATGGCTCACCTGAGACATCAAGGATGCCAGATGTTTCCATATCTAGATGACTGGCTCCTCACTGCTACCACCAGGCATCAACTCCTACAAGCACGGGATTATACAATCACATCTTGCACCCAGCTAGGTATTACAATAAATTTCGAAAACTCTGCCTTGTTGCCCTGTCAATCTGTCACTTACATAGGAGCAGACTTAAACACAAGGGATATGTTTGCAAGGTTACCACTATAAAGAGTGTCCACAATTCGCCAACAAGTGCAAATTCTAATGCAGAGCAAAAGGATCCAAGTCAGGTATGTCCTTCAAACTCTGGGCTCCATGGCAGCGGCCATTTTTCTAATCCCACTAGCGTGCTTCCACATGAGAATTCTTCAGTGGCTTCTTTTCACACAGTGGTCCTTCCAAGAGCTACTCATGTCTCACATGATCTTTATCATGGAGACATGCAAAAGACACCTTTCTTGGTGGATGGTCTCCCCATTAGTTACTCAGGGAAGACCTTTCATACAACCCCCTCTGGTAGCCACAGTGATGACAGACACCTCCCTGATAGGGTGGGGGGCATTATCTGGGCAGGACAGTCCAAGGCACTTGGCAACCTCACGAGTACCATCTGCATATAAATGTCCTATTAATGAGAGCTGTGCTCCTAGCATTGCAAGCTTTTCAAGACTCTCTTCCTTCCAGGACCATTGCAATTCAAACAGACAACATGTCAGTGGTGTGGTACATCAACAAGAAGAGTGGAACCAGATCCTACCCCCTGTGTCGAGAAGCACTCAGACTTTGGCAGTGGGTGATTTCCTCCCAACGTTTTCTGATTGCGATGCACATCCCTGGGAGATCCAACGTCATAGCGGACAGGCTCAGCAGAGCTATCCTCATGCCTCATGAGTGGTCTCTGAATCAGGAAGTTGTGGATCTTATTTTCTGCAAATGGGGACAGCCTTGCTGTGATCTTTTTGCCACACCCTTCAACAGCAAATGCAGCAACTACTTCTCCCTTCTTCCGCTTCCAGGTCACATACCCAGAGACGCTCTAGTCCACGATTGGCCTCAGGGACTTCTTTATGCTTTTCCTCCATTTCCCCTGATACAGAAACTCATACAGAAAGCAAAATCATTGGATTGCAAAATTATCCTCATTGCCTCCTACTGGCCTCGACAGATATGGTTCCCGTTCCTGCACCATTACCTTCTCGATCAACCCTGGACTCTGGTCCCAATTCCAGATCTCCTGATTCATCAATCAGGTGGGTTGCATCAATCCCTCCAAACTCTCCAGCTCACAGCTTGGTTGCTCCACTTCCAACCTTAGCCAGGCTTCCCAGCATTTCCCCAGCTGTGCGTGAGATTATCGTCTCCTCTCACAAGTCTACAATGAGAAAAACTTATGCTAGCAAATGGAAACGTTTTTCTTGTTGGGCAGAGTCTAGGAATGTGGATCCCTTCTCAGCCCCACTCCACGAAATTCTGGAATTCCTGGCACAACTGTTTCACTCTGGGGCCACTTCCACTATGATTAGGGTACAATTAGCGGCCATTTCTAATTTTCATATTGGTTGGTCAAATTCTAACATTATGTCTCATAAGCTCTGTAAAGCTTTTTTGAGAGGAACATCTCTTCTTAGACCTCTAGTGAGAGATCCCCCCCCCCCCCTTGGGACCTTAATTTAGTCCTAACTTCTTTAATTCTGCCCCCTTTTGAACCAGCAGCTTCCTGCTTCATCAAGTTTCTATCTTGGAAGACACTCTTTCTGGTAGCTATCACTTCAGCTAGGCATGTCTCAGAACTCCAGGCACTATGTGTTCATCCTCCCTACTTAGTGTTTTACAAGGACAGAGTTGCTCTGAGGACTAATCCTTCATTTCTTCCTAAAGTCTGCTCAGAAAATAATTTAAACCAATCTATAGATCTCCCTGTGTTCTTCCTAAATCATAGCAACAAGGCAGAGTACACACTTCACCAACTGGACGTTCATAGACAATTGCGTTTTTACCTGCACAGAACTAAAGAAATAAGAAAGTCAGACCAATTATTCCTTTCTTATGCCGTAAACAAACAAAGTCTCACAGTTTCCAAGGTGACCTTATCCAGATGGCTGTCCCACACTATTACTTTTATCAGCTAAGGAACAAAGCGTTACCAATTAAACCAAAAGGTCATTCTACTAGGGCGTTAGCCACTTCCATAGCCTTTCTGTCTAGGTTGCCCATGGATTCCATCTGTGCAGCTGCCACATGGGCAAACCCTCATACCTTTATCTTTCATTAGAAGGTGGATATGGTCTCCCGGAGCAGAGCTGACTTTGGTTCCACTGTTCTGAAGAGTCTGTTCCACTGAGCCACCCAGGGTGTTAGGTGCTAGGGACGCTGTCCCAAACAGCAAGAATGAAGGCAAGATAGACAACTTAACATTAAGACGTTATATACCTACCATAATGTTCCATGTTAGTTGTCTTCATCTCGCCTTCTTTCTTGCATCCCTCCCTCCGTCCCCCATCCTAGTGGATTTAGAGGAGTCCCTTTTTTCACTGGCTGAGTATTCTTTTATTGTTATTCTTCTAGCCAGGTCTTCCTAAACTATTATAGATATTAGAATGCTGGGAACAACCAGTTTTTTGGTAACTGTTTTTTCTCTTATGTCTGGTTTAGCTATTTCAAATGAGATCTGGGTAGCTATCGCTAGGCATTATGGTATAAGGGGTAGCCTCGAGCCAGTAAACAGCTCTCGAGCTATTGAAGATGGCCGAGTTGGAGCCGAGGATCAGCTCTGATCCCCAAACAGCAAGAAAGAAAGCGAGATGAAGACAACTAACATGGAACATTATGATAGGTACATAACTTCTTAGTATACAACTTTAATACACTCTTATCCATGTGCTTTAAGCATGTATTCCTCACACACAAGTACTATGTGAGTAAATTTGAACATGAGAATTGATAAACTATACTTACGTAAAAGTAACTCAACAGTAACTAGTTACTTTAGTTAGTAAACTAGTAATAGGAATATATTACTTTTTTAGAAAAGTAATAAGTAATAGTAACATATTACTTTCATTTAAAAGTAACTAGTAATAGTAACCTATTACTTTTATATGTAACTAGCACAACACTGCCTCTCTATGACCCAGGAAATCCATATCATGTATTTAAACTTATTGGAAACACTCGCCATCCAATCCAATACCATATTCATGGGCAATTTTAATTACCCCACTATTAATTGGGAATCCTATATGACACCAAATGTACACTTACAGAGATTCCTGGATTTTGTAAGCAAAAACTCCCCGGACCAGATTGTCAATACATCAATTAGGGGTGCAACCATACTGAATCTGGTGCTGACTAATATAGGAGAGTGCTGCACACTCCCTAGTGTAATGTTTTCTCTGGTAAGGTCAGACCACAAAATGGTCTCCTTTGAAGTAAAAATAAAACCTGGGGCCCCAGCTAACCCTGGAATATTCAGGAACTACTTGAAGGCTAACTTCCTGTTATTAAGGGATAACCAGGCAAAATTTCAAGATCCCATAAACTCTGAGAGCACTGCTGTCTATGAAGAACTGTTCACAGACACCCTGTACAAGCATGTTAATACCTGCATAGAGGCAGCTGTACTTACCAGGAAGACGTACAGAACTAACTTATAAAAGCCACCCTGGTGGAATCACAAAATCAGTAAGCTATATAACAGAAGGAAGAAAATCATGGCAAAAATTAGGAGGTGCAGCACCCATCAGGATAAAAGCAATCTCATCAAACTAAACTAACAATCAGAGGACAACTCAAGTCTACCAATGCCAAATGTGAGGTAAATTTGGCCTTCCAGGCCAAGGACAACCACAAGGCATTATTTAGCTCTGTCCTCAACCTCAAAGGCAGTACACAATTGTGTGTAGAGCTCATTGTAAATGGAACCACCTATACTGAGCCAGACTTACTGGCTGACAAAATCAGCTCCACCTTTTCCCCTCTCTTTTCCTCAAACTTCACTCAGGAAATACCATTAAATATAACTCCCCTGCTGTTACTAGGGAACAGGTCGTTAACGCTCCCTCTAGGGCCAAGAACACCGCAGACAATATCCCAGGATCCCTTCTAAATAGCATGAAACATGACCTATCAGGGCCTCTGGAATTATTATTTAACTGTAAGCTCCAAACAGGCTTTGTGCCTCATGAATGGAGAACAGCTACAGTCATCCCTCTGCATAAAGCTGGGCCATATAGAGAACCTGGAAACTACAGACCCATAAACCTCACTAGTGTCATATGCAAGCCCATGGAAAGAATTATCATGGAAATTATCAGTAATGACATAGTAAACCTCTAGACATTGGACCAAACCCAATTTGGTTTCATCAAGGGCAAGTCAAGCCTACTCAGCCTGGTGGACTTATTTGAGAAGGTCAATGAAGCAATGAATGAGGGCAAAATGATTCGCACTGCCTACCTTGATCTGGCCAAGACATTTGACACAATACCCCACTCAGGCATTGTTGACAAACTCAAGAGGTTAGGTACAAACCCTTATGTCATGTGTATTTAATTACTAAAGCATCTCTCCGATAACAACCTGCTTGCTCCCACCCAGCTTTCACCCCACTCACAGCACCACTACAGACTTGCACTCATTTGCCAGTACTGTGAACAAAGCTTTGGATGCTGGTCTATCAACTAAAGTCATCCTACTAGGCCTGTCCTAAGCTTTTGACACAGTATCACACCCAAAACTATTACAACAACCCAAAACACTAAACTGCTCATGGCATACTCTAAATTGGTTTTCCAGTTACCTAAACAATAGACAACAATCTGTCAGATGGAAAACATGCAATACAAATATCTGATCAATAATGCAGGAGTTCCCCAAGGGTCTATTCTAGGACCCTTTCTTTTCAATGTTTTCATTAATAATCTCCAAACAGCATCCCAACATAGTACACTCATCCAATATGCTGATGATTCTACTATAATGTCCTCTTCTAAGAATTTCTCTGAAAAACCTAGAGTCAATGCTCTCTCTCTTGTAAGCCAGTATAACTGGTACTCAGAAGGTTGTCCGAACAATCACCACACCTCAACACCACCCACACCTACACAACACAAACCCACATATGAGGAGGTCCTCAACAAAAACATGCCCAAACAAAAGAGACCTCCGAGGCAAAAACACATGGGAAGTCCACTGTCCACCACACCACACACCACACATAGTCCACACACCTGTGTCTCACAGCCACTAAGGCCTAAACATAAACTTAACATATTAGTCATAGGAGACTCCATTGTGAGACACATGGATGTGCCCCTCACCAGGCTGGATAAGGAGAAAGTCACAGTTAGTTGTTTGTCAGGTGCCAGAATCCATCCATCCATGCACTCAAGTCTCTTAACAACAGGTACTGTTATGACTCTGTCATAGTCCACGTTGGCGTGAATGACTTGAAACATATCTCCCTGGACTATATGAAGAGAGACATGATTGAGCTCACTGAATATGTGTCCCAGGAAGGTATGTTCTTAGCTTCAAGCAGCATTCTACTGTCACAGAGAATGAAAATGATTGACAATTGGCTTAGTTTTTTGTGTCATTCCAAGGGGATCCAGTACCCGACAGCCTGTGAAGACACGATTGACAAACCACAATGCTTTGCCAGAGAAGGCCTGCATATGTCTCCCTTGGGCTTCAGGCTCCTGGCAAAAGGCTCTTGCCTCCCCATTTAGGCAATGCCATGAAGTCAAAACTACCAACATGAAAATTCCATCAAAACGCAAATTAAAGGTCATGTTGCTAAACACTATGAGTCTGAACATGAAACTGCACTCATTGCAAGCATTCTTAACACTGGAAGATGCTGACATTTGTGCAGTCACAGAAACCTGGTTCAAAGTTGTGGAGAGCACCCCAGCCATACCAGGTTAC